>NW_018745266.1:0-17964 GCF_001683475.1 Chenopodium quinoa
CTTTTTGAATCAAATTAAAGTCAAATGCATTCAACAAAGCTAATTGAATCAAACGAAAGTAAAAAACATCTAAAAAACTAATTAAATCAAATGAAAGTCAAACACATTCAACAGAGCTAATTGAATCAAATGAAAGTCAAACACATTCAAAAAGAGTTTTTTGAATCAAATGAAGGTCAAATGCAATCTGCAAAGCTAATCAAATCAAATGAAAGTCAAACACATTCAAACAAAGCTAATTGAATCAAATGTAAGTCAAATACATTAAAACAGAGCTTTTTGAATCAAATGAAAGTCAAATGCATTCAACAAAGCTCATTGAATCAAATGAAAGTCAAAAAACATAAAAAAAATCTAATTAAATCAAATGAAAGTCAAACACATTCAGACAAAGCTATTTGAATCAAATGAAAGTCGAATGCATTCTACAAATCTAATTGAATCAAATGAAAGTCAAACACATTTAAACAAAGCTAATTGAATCAAATGAAAGTCAAACACATTCAAACAAAGCTGATTAGATCAAATGTAAGTCAAATTCAAAAGAGCTTTTTGAATCAAATTAAAGTCAAATGCATTCAACAAAGCTAATTGAATCAAACGAAAGTCAAACATCTAAACTAATTAAATCAAATGAAAGTCAAACACATTCAAACAGAGCTAATTGAATCAAATGAAAGTCAAACACATTCAAAAAGAGTTTTTTTGAATAAATGAAGGTCAAATGCAATCTGCAAAGCTAATCAAATCAAATGAAAGTCAAACACATTCAAACAAAGCTAATTGAATCAAATGTAAGTCAAATACATTAAAACAGAGCTTTTTGAATCAAATGAAAGTCAAATGCATTCAACAAAGCTCATTGAATCAAATGAAAGTAAAAACAACTAAAAATCTAATTAAATCAAATGAAAGTCAAACACATTCAAACAAAGCTATTTGAATCAAATGAAAGTCAAATGCATTCTACAAATCTAATTGAATCAAATGAAAGTCAAACACATTTAAACAAAGCTAATTGAATCAAATGAAAGTCAAACACATTCAAACAAAGCTGATTAGATCAAATGTAAGTCAAACACATTCAAACAGAGCTTTTTGAATCAAATTAAAGTCAAATGCATTCAACAAAGCTAATTGAATCAAACGAAAGTCAAAAACATCTAAAAAAATCTAATTAAATCAAATGAAAGTCAAACACATTCAAACAGAGCTAATTGAATCAAATGAAAGTCAAACACATTCAAAAAGAGTTTTTTGAATCAAATGAAGGTCAAATGCAATCTGCAAAGCTAATCAAATCAAATGAAAGTCAAACACATTCAAACAAAGCTAATTGAATCAAATGTAAGTCAAATACATTAAACAGAGCTTTTTGAATCAAATGAAAGTCAAATGCATTCAACAAAGCTCATTGAATCAAATGAAAGTCAAAAACAACTAAAAAAATCTAATTAAATCAAATGAAAGTCAAACACATTCAGACAAAGCTAATTGAATCAAATGAAAGTCAAATGCATTCTACAAATCTAATTGAATCAAATGAAAGTCAAACACATTTAAACAAAGCTAATTGAATCAAATGAAAGTCAACACATTCAAACAAAGCTGATTAGATCAAATGTAAGTCAACACATTCAAACAGAGCTTTTTGAATCAAATTAAAGTCAAATGCATTCAACAAAGCTAATTGGATCAAACGAAAGTAAAAAACATCTAAAAAAATCTAATTAAATCAAATGAAAGTCAAACACATTCAGACAAAGCTATTTGAATCAAATGAAATTCAAATGATTCTACAAATCTAATTGAATCAAATGAAAGTAAAAACATCTAACAAACAAACACATTCAAACAAAACTATTTGAATCAAATGAAAGTCAAACATGCTAATTAAATCAAATGAAAGTCAAGCAATTGAATCAAATGAAAGTAAAACACATTCAAACAACCTAATTGAATCAAATGAAAGTCAAACATTCAAAAGAGCTAATTGAATCAAATGAAAGTAAAAAACATTCAAACAAAGCTAATTAAATCAAATGTAAGTCAAACACATTCAAACAGAGCTTTTTGAATCAAATTAAAGTCAAATGCATTCAACAAAGCTAATTGAATCAAACGAAAGTCAAAAACATCTAAAAAAATCTAATTAAATCAAATGAAAGTCAAACACATTCAAACAGAGCTAATTGAATCAAATGAAAGTCAAACACATTCAAAAAGAGTTTTTTGAATCAAATGAAGGTCAAATGCAATCTGCAAAGCTAATCAAATTAAATGAAAGTCAAACACATTCAAACAAAGCTAATTGAATCAAATGTAAGTCAAATACATTAAAACAGAGCTTTTTGAATCAAAATGAAAGTCAAATGCATTCAACAAAGCTCATTGAATCAAATGAAAGTCAAAAAACAACTAAAAAAATCTAATTAAATCAAAATGAAAGTCAAACACATTCAGACAAAGCTAATTGAATCAAATGAAAGTCAAATGCATTCTACAAATCTAATTGAATCAAATGAAAGTCAAACACATTTAAACAAAGCTAATTGAATCAAATGAAAGTCAAACACATTCAAACAAAGCTGATTAGATCAAATGTAAGTCAACACATTCAAACAGAGCTTTTTGAATCAAATTAAAGTCAAATGCATTCAACAAAGCTAATTGGATCAAACGAAAGTCAAAAACATCTAAAAAAATCTAATTAAATCAAATGAAAGTCAAACACATTCAGACAAAGCTATTTGAATCAAATGAAATTCAAATGTATTCTACAAATCTAATTGAATCAAATGAAAGTAAAAACATCTAAAAAATTTCAAATTAAATAAATAAAAAGGTCAAACACATTCAAACAAAACTATTTGAATCAAATGAAAGTCAAAAGCATTCTATAAAGCTAATTAAATCAAAATGAAAGTCAAACACTTTCAAACAAAGCTAATTGAATCAAATGAAAGTAAAAACACATTCAAACAAACCTAAATTGAATCAAAATGAAAGTCAAAGACATTCAAATAGAGCTAATTGAATCAAATGAAAGTAAAAAACATTCAAACAAAGCTAATTAAATCAAATGTAAGTCAAACACATTCAAACAGAGCTTTTTGAATCAAATGAAAGTCAAATGCATTCAACAAAGATAATTGAATCAAATGAAAGTAAAAAAAATCTAAAAAAAACCTTATTAAATCAAATGAAAGTCAAACACATTCAAACAAAGCTATTTGAATCAAATGAAAGTCAAATGCATTCTACAAATATATTTGAATCAAATGGAAGTAAAAAACAATCGAACAAAGCCAATTGAATCCAATGAAAGTCAAACACATTTAAACAAAGATTTTTGAATCAAATGAATGTCTAATGCATTCAACAAAGCTAATTGAATCAAATGAAAGTCAAAAACATCTAAAAAATCTAATTAAATCAAATGAAAGTCAAACACAATAAAAAAAACTAATTAAATCAAATAAAAGTCAAACACATTCAAACAAAGCTATTTGAATTAAATGAAAGTCAAAACGCAATCTACAAAGCTAATTGAATCAAATGAAAGTGAAACACATTCAAAACAAAGCTAATTGAATCAAATGAAAGTAAAACACATTAAAACAAACCTAATTGAATCAAATGAAAGTCAAACACATTCAAACAGGGCTAATTGAATCAAGTAAAAATAAAAAACATTCAAAAAGAGTTTTTTGAATAAAAATGAAGGTCAAATGCAATCTGCAAAGCTAATCAAATCAAATGAAAGTAAAACACATTCAAACACAGCTTTTTGAATCAAATGAAAGTCAAATTCATTCAACAAAGCTAATTGAATCAAATGAAAGTCAAAAACATCTAAAAAAATCTAATTAAATCAAATGAAAGTCAAACACAATAAAAAAAAACTAATTAAATCAAATGAAAGTTAAACACATTCAAACAGAGCTAATTGCATCAAATGAAAGTCAAACACATTCAAAAAGATCTTTTTGAATCAAATGAAGGTCAAATGCAATCTACAATGCTAATTGAATCAAATGAAAGTCTAACACATTCAATCAAAGCTAATTGAATAAAATGAAAGTAAAAACACATTAAAACAAACCTAATTAAATTAAATGAAAGTCAAACACATTCAAACAGAGCTAATTGAATCAAATGAAAGTCAAACACATTTAAAAAGAGTTTTTTGAATCAAATGAAGGTCAAATGCAATCTGCAAAGCTAATCAAATCAAATGAAAGTCAAACACATTCAAACAAAGCTAATTGAATCAAAATGTAAGTCAAATACATTAAAACAGAGCTTTTTGAATCAAATGAAAGTCAAATGCATTCAACAAAGCTCAATTGAATCAAATGAAAGTCAAAAAACAACTAAAAAAAATCTAATTAAATCAAATGAAAGTCAAACACATTCAGACAAAGCTATTTGAATCAAATGAAAGTCGAATGCATTCTACAAATCTAATTGAATCAAATGAAAGTCAAACACATTTAAACAAAGCTAATTGAATCAAATGACAGTCAAACACATTCAAACAAAGCTGATTAGATCAAATGTAAGTCAAACACATTCAAATAGAGCTTTTTGAATCAAATTAAAGTCAAATGCATTCAACAAAGCTAATTGAATCAAACGAATGTCAAAAACATCTAAAAAAATCTAATTAAATCAAATGAAAATCAAACACATTCAAACAGAGCTAATTGAATCAAATGAAAGTCAAACACATTCAAAAAGAGTTTTTTTGAATCAAATGAAGGTCAAATGCAATCTTCAAAGCTAATCAAATCAAATGAAAGTCAAACACATTCAAACAAAGCTAATTGAATCAAATGTAAGTCAAATACATTAAAACAGAGCTTTTTTGAATCAAATGAAAGTCAAATGCATTCAACAAAGCTCATTGAATCAAATGAAAGTCAAAAACAACTAAAAAAATCTAATTAAATCAAATGAAAGTCAAACACATTCAGACAAAGCTATTTGAATCAAATGAAAGTCAAATGCATTCTACAAATCTAATTGAATCAAATGAAAGTCAAACACATTTAAACAAAGCTAATTGAATCAAATGAAAGTCAAACACATTCAAACAAAGCTCATTAGATCAAATGTAAGTCAAACACATTCAAACAGAGCTTTTTGAATCAAATTAAAGTCAAATGCATTCAACAAAGCTAATTGAATCAAACGAAAGTCAAAAACATCTAAAAAAATCTAATTAAATCAAATGAAAGTCAAACACATTCAAACAGAGCTAATTGAATCAAATGAAAGTCAAACACATTCAAAAAGAGTTTTTTGAATCAAATGAAGGTCAAATGCAATCTGCAAAGCTAATCAAATCAAATGAAAGTCAAACACATTCAAACAAAGCTTATTGAATCAAATGTAAGTCAAATACATTAAAACAGGGCTTTTTGAATCAAATGAAAGTCAAATGCATTCAACAAAGCTCATTGAATCAAATGAAAGTCAAAAACAACTAAAAAAATCTAATTAAATCAAATGAAAGTCAAACACATTCAGACAAAGCTATTTGAATCAAATGAAAGTCAAATGCATTCTACAAATCTAATTGAATCAAATGAAAGTCAAACACATTTAAACAAAGCTAATTGAATCAAATGAAAGTCAAACACATTCTAACAAAGCTGATTAAATAAAATGTAAGTCAACACATTCAAACAGAGCCTTTTGAATCAAATTAAAGTCAAATGCATTCAACAAAGCTAATTGGATCAAACGAAAGTCAAGAACATCTAAAAAAATCTAATTAAATCAAATGAAAGTCAAACACATTCAGACAAAGCTATTTGAATCAAATGAAATTCAAATGCATTCTACAAATCTAATTTAATCAAATGAAAGTAAAAACATCTAAAAAATTCAAATTAAATAAATAAAAGGTCAAACACATTCAAACAAAACTATTTGAATCAAATGAAAGTCAAAAGCATTCTATAAAGCTAATTAAATCAAATGAAAGTCAAACACTTTCAAACAAAGCTAATTGAATCAAATGAAAGTAAAACACATTCAAACAAACCTAATTGAATCAAATGAAAGTCAAAGACATTCAAACAGAGCTAATTGAATCAAATGAAAGTAAAAAACATTCAAACAAAGCTAATTAAATCAAATGTAAGTCAAAACACATTCAAACAGAGCTTTTTGAATCAAATGAAAGTCAAATGCATTCAACAAAAATAATTGAATCAAATGAAAGTCAAAAAAAATCTAAAAAAACCTAATTAAATCAAATGAAAGTCAAACATATTCAAACAAAGCTATTTGAATCAAATGAAAGTCAAATGCATTCTACAAATATATTTGAATCAAATGGAAGTAAAAAACAATCGAACAAAGCCAATTGAATCCAATGAAAGTCAAACACATTTAAACAAAGATTTTTGAAATCAAATGAAAGTCAAATGCATTCAACAAAGCTAATTGAATCAAATGAAAGTAAAAAACATCTAAAAAAAATCTAATTAAATCAAATGAAAGTCAAACACATTCAAACAGAGCTAATTGAATCAAATGAAAGTCAAACACATTCAAAAAGAGTTTTTTGAATCAAATGAAGGTCAAATGCAATCTGCAAAGCTAATCAAATCAAATGAAAGTCAAACACATTCAAACAAAGCTTATTGAATCAAATGTAAGTCAAATACATTAAAACAGGGCTTTTTGAATCAAATGAAAGTCAAATGCATTCAACAAAGCTCATTGAATCAAATGAAAGTCAAAAACAACTAAAAAAATCTAATTAAATCAAATGAAAGTCAAACACATTCAGACAAAGCTATTTGAATCAAATGAAAGTCAAATGCATTCTACAAATCTAATTGAATCAAATGAAAGTCAAACACATTTAAACAAAGCTAATTGAATCAAATGAAAGTCAAACACATTCAAACAAAGCTGATTAAATAAAATGTAAGTCAACACATTCAAACAGAGCCTTTTGAATCAAATTAAAGTCAAATGCATTCAACAAAGCTAATTGGATCAAACGAAAGTCAAGAACATCTAAAAAAATCTAATTAAATCAAATGAAAGTCAAACACATTCAGACAAAGCTATTTGAATCAAATGAAATTCAAATGCATTCTACAAATCTAATTGAATCAAATGAAAGTAAAAACATCTAAAAAATTCAAATTAAATAAATAAAAGGTCAAACACATTCAAACAAAACTATTTGAATCAAATGAAAGTCAAAAGCATTCTATAAAGCTAATTAAATCAAATGAAAGTCAAACACTTTCAAACAAAGCTAATTGAATCAAATGAAAGTAAAACACATTAAAACAAACCTAATTGAATCAAATGAAAGTCAAACACATTCAAACAGGGCTAATTGAATCAAATGAAAGTAAAAACCATTCAAACAAAGCTAATTAAATCAAATGTAAGTCAAACACATTCAAAAGAGCTTTTTGAATCAAATGAAAGTCAAATGCATTCAACAAAGATAATTAAATCAAATGAAAGTAAAAAAAATCTAAAAAAAACCTAATTAAATCAAATGAAAGTCAAACACATTCAAACAAAGCTATTTGAATCAAATGAAAGTCAAATGCATTCTACAAATATATTTGAATCAAATGGAAGTAAAAAAACAATCGAACAAAGCCAATTGAATCCAATGAAAGTCAAACACATTTAAACAAAGATTTTTGAATCAAATGAAAGTCAAATGCATTCAACAAAGCTAATTGAATCAAATGAAAGTAAAAAACATCTAAAAAAATCTAATTAAATCAAATGAAAGTCAAACACATTCAAACAGAGCTAATTGAATCAAATGAAAGTCAAACACATTCAAAAAGAGTTTTTTGAATCAAATGAAGGTCAAATGCAATCTGCAAAGCTAATCAAATCAAATGAAAGTCAAACACATTCAAACAAAGCTAATTGAATCAAATGTAAGTCAAATACATTAAAACAGAGCTTTTTGAATCAAATGAAAGTCAAATGCATTCAACAAAGCTCATTGAATCAAATGAAAGTCAAAAACAACTAAAAAAATCTAATTAAATCAAATGAAAGTCAAACACATTCAGACAAAGCTATTTGAATCAAATGAAAGTCAAATGCATTCTACAAATCTAATTGAATCAAATGAAAGTCAAACACATTTAAACAAAGCTAATTGAATCAAATGAAAGTCAAACACATTCAAACAAAGCTGATTAAATCAAATGTAAGTCAACACATTCAAACAGAGCTTTTTGAATCAAATTAAAGTCAAATGCATTCAACCAAGCTAATTGGATCAAACAAAAGTCAAGAACATCTAAAAAAATCTAATTAAATCAAATGAAAGTCAAACACATTCAGACAAAGCTATTTGAATCAAATGAAATTCAAATGCATTCTACAAATCTAATTGAATCAAATGAAAGTAAAAACATCTAAAAAATTCAAATTAAATAAATAAAAGGTCAAACACATTCAAACAAAACTATTTGAATCAAATGAAAGTCAAAAGCATTCTATAAAGCTAATTAAATCAAATGAAAGTCAAACACTTTCAAACAAAGCTAATTGAATCAAATGAAAGTAAAACACATTCAAACAAACCTAATTGAATCAAATGAAAGTCAAAGACATTCAAACAGAGCTAATTGAATCAAATGAAAGTAAAAAACATTCAAACAAAGCTAATTAAATCAAATGTAAGTCAAACACATTCAAACAGAGCTTTTTGAATCAAATAAAAGTCAAATGCATTCAACAAAGATAATTGAATCAAATGAAAGTCAAAAAAAATCTAAAAAAACCTAATTAAATCAAATGAAAGTCAAACACATTCAAACAAAGCTATTTGAATCAAATGAAAGTCAAATGCATTCTACAAATATATTTGAATCAAATGGAAGTAAAAAACAATCGAACAAAGCCAATTGAATCCAATGAAAGTCAAACACATTTAAACAAAGATTTTTGAATCAAATGAAAAACAAATGCATTCAACAAAGCTAATTGAATCAAATGAAAGTCAAAAACATCTAAAAAAATCTAATTAAATCAAATGAAAGTCAAACACAATAAAAAAAACTAATTAAATCAAATAAAAGTCAAACACATTCAAACAAAGCTATTTGAATTAAATGAAAGTCAAATGCAATCTACAAAGCTAATTGAATCAAATGAAAGTCAAACACATTCAAACAAAGCTAATTGAATCAAATGAAAGTAAAACACATTAAAACAAACCTAATTGAATCAAATGAAAGTCAAACACATTCAAACAGGGCTAATTGAATCAAATGAATGTCAAAAACATTCAAAAAGAGTTTTTTGAATAAAATGAAGGTCAAATGCAATCTGCAAAGCTAATCAAATCAAATGAAAGTCAAACACATTCAAAAAGAGCTTTTTGAATCAAATGAAAGTCAAATGCATTCAACAAAGCTCATTGAATCAAATGAAAGTCAAAAACAACTGAAAAAATCTAATTAAATCAAATGAAAGTCAAACACATTCAGACAAAGCTATTTGAATCAAATGAAAATCAAATGCATTCTACAAATCTAATTGAATCAAATGAAAGTCAAACACATTTAAACAAAGCTAATTGAATCAAATGAAAGTCAAACACATTCAAACAAAGCTGATTAGATCAAATGTAAGTCAAACACATTCAAACAGAGCTTTTTGAATCAAATTAAAGTCAAATGCATTCAACAAAGCTAATTGAATCAAACGAAAGTCAAAAACATCTAAAAAAATCTAATTAAATCAAATGAAAGTCAAACACATTCAAACAGAGCTAATTGAATCAAATGAAAGTCAAACACATTCAAAAAGAGTTTTTTGAATCAAATGAAGGTCAAATGCAATCTGCAAAGCTAATCAAATCAAATGAAAGTCAAACACATTCAAACAAAGCTAATTGAATCAAATGTAAGTCAAATACATTAAAACAAAGCTTTTTGAATCAAATGAAAGTCAAATGCATTCAACAAAGCTCATTGAATCAAATGAAAGTCAAAAACAACTAAAAAAATCTAATTAAATCAAATGAAAGTCAAACACATTCAGACAAAGCTATTTGAATCAAATGAAAGTCAAATGCATTCTACAAATCTAATTGAATCAAATGAAAGTCAAACACATTTAAACAAAGCTAATTGAATCAAATGAAAGTCAAACACATTCAAACAAAGCTGATTAAATAAAATGTAAGTCAACACATTCAAACAGAGCCTTTTGAATCAAATTAAAGTCAAATGCATTCAACAAAGCTAATTGGATCAAACGAAAGTCAAAAACATCTAAAAAAATCTAATTAAATCAAATGAAAGTCAAACACATTCAGACAAAGCTATTTGAATCAAATGAAATTCAAATGCATTCTACAAATCTAATTGAATCAAATGAAAGTAAAAACATCTAAAAAATTCAAATTAAATCAATAAAAGGTCAAACACATTCAAACAAAACTATTTGAATCAAATGAAAGTCAAAAGCATTCTATAAAGCTAATTAAATCAAATGAAAGTCAAACACTTTCCAACAAAGCTAATTGAATTAAATGAAAGTAAAACACATTCAAACAAACCTAATTGAATCAAATGAAAGTCAAAGATATTCAAACAGAGCTAATTGAATCAAAATGAAAGTAAAAAACATTCAAACAAAGCTAATTAAATCAAATGTAAGTCAAACACATTCAAACAGAGCTTTTTGAATCAAATGAAAGTCAAATGCATTCAACAAAGATAATTAAATCAAATGAAAGTAAAAAAAATCTAAAAAAACCTAATTAAATCAAATGAAAGTCAAACACATTCAAACAAAGCTATTTGAATCAAATGAAAGTCAAATGCATTCTACAAATATATTTGAATCAAATGGAAGTAAAAAACAATCGAACAAAGCCAATTGAATCCAATGAAAGTCAAACACATTTAAACAAAGATTTTTGGATCAAATGAAAGTCAAATGCATTCAACAAAGCTAATTGAATCAAATGGAAGTCAAAAACATCTAAAAAAATCTAATTAAATCAAATGAAAGTCAAACACAATAAAAAAAACTAATTAAATCAAATAAAAGTCAAACACATTCAAACAAAGCTATTTGAATTAAATGAAAGTCAAATGCAATCTACAAAGCTAATTGAATCAAATGAAAGTCAAACACATTCAAACAAAGCTAATTGAATCAAATGAAAGTAAAACACATTAAAACAAACCTAATTGAATCAAATGAAAGTCAAACACATTCAAACAGGGCTAATTGAATCAAATGAAAGTAAAAAACATTAAAAAAGAGTTTTTTGAATAAAATGAAGGTCAAATGCAATCTGCAAAGCTAATCAAATCAAATGAAAGTCAAACACATTCAAACACAGCTTTTTGAATCAAATAAAAGTCAAATTCATTCAACAAAGCTAATTGAATCAAATGAAAGTAAAAAACATCTAAAAAAATCTAATTAAATCAAATGAAAGTCAAACACAATAAAAAAAACTAATTAAATCAAATGAAAGTCAAACACATTCAAAAGGAGCTAATTGCATCAAATGAAAGTCAAACACATTCAAAAAGAGCTTTTTGAATCAAATAAAGGTCAAATGCAATCTACAATGCTAATTGAATCAAATGAAAGTCTAACACATTAAAACAAAGCTAATTGAATCAAATGAAAGTAAAACACATTAAAACAAACCTAATTGAATTAAATGAAAGTCAAACACATTCAAACAGAGCTAATTGAATCAAATGAAAGTCAAACACATTTAAAAAGAGTTTTTTGAATCAAATGAAGGTCAAATGCAATCTGCAAAGCTAATCAAATCAAATGAAAGTCAAACACATTCAAACAAGGCTAATTGAATCAAATGTAAGTCAAATACATTAAAACAGAGCTTTTTGAATCAAATGAAAGTCAAATGCATTCAACAAAGCTCATTGAATCAAATGAAAGTCAAAAACAACTAAAAAAAATCTAATTAAATCAAATGAAAGTCAAACACATTCAGACAAAGCTATTTGAATCAAATGAAAGTCGAATGCATTCTACAAATCTAATTGAATCAAATGAAAGTCAAACACATTTAAACAAAGCTAATTGAATCAAATGAAAGTCAAACACATTCAAACAAAGCTGATTAGATCAAATGTAAGTCAAATACATTCAAACAGAGCTTTTTGAATCAAATTAAAGTCAAATGCATTCAACAAAGCTAATTGAATCAAACGAAAGTAAAAAACATCTAAACAAACCTAATTGAATCAAATGAAAGTCAAACACATTCAAACAGGGCTAATTGAATCAAATGAAAGTCAAAAACATTCAAAAAGAGTTTTTTTGAATAAAATAAAGGTCAAATGCAATCTGCAAAGCTAATCAAATCAAATGAAAGTCAAAACACATTCAAACACAGCTTTTTGAATCAAATGAAAGTCAAATTCATTCAACAAAGCTAATTGAATCAAATGAAAGTCAAAAACATCTAAAAAAATCTAATTAAATCAAATGAAAGTCAAACACAATTAAAAAAAACTAATTAAATCAAATGAAAGTCAAACACATTCAAACAAAGCTAATTGCATCAAATGAAAGTCAAACACATTCAAAAAGAGCTTTTTGAATCAAATGAAAGTCAAATGCATTCAACAAAGCTCATTGAATCAAATGAAAGTAAAAAAACAACTGAAAAAATCTAATTAAATCAAATGAAAGTCAAACACATTCAGACAAAGCTATTTGAATCAAATGAAAATCAAATGCATTCTACAAATCTAATTGAATCAAATAAAAGTCAAACACATTTAAACAAAGCTAATTGAATCAAATGAAAGTCAAACACATTCAAACAAAGCTGATTAGATCAAATGTAAGTCAAAACACATTCAAAACAGAGCTTTTTGAATCAAATTAAAGTCAAATGCATTCAACAAAGCTAATTGAATCAAACGAAAGTCAAAAACATCTAAAAAAATCTAATTAAATCAAATGAAAGTCAAAACACATTCAAACAGAGCTAATTGAATCAAATGAAAGTCAAACACATTCAAAAAGAGTTTTTTTGAATCAAATGAAGGTCAAATGCAATCTGCAAAGCTAATCAAATCAAATGAAAGTCAAACACATTCAAACAAAGCTAATTGAATCAAATTTAAGTCAAATACATTAAAACAGAGCTTTTTGAATCAAATGAAAGTCAAATGCATTCAACCAAGCTCATTGAATCAAATGAAAGTAAAAAACAACTAAAAAAAATCTAATTAAATCAAATGAAAGTCAAACACATTCAGACAAAGCTATTTGAATCAAATGAAAGTCAAATGCATTCTACAAATCTAATTGAATCAAATGAAAGTCAAACACATTTAAACAAAGCTAATTGAATCAAATGAAAGTCAAACACATTCAAACAAAGCTGATTAAATCAAATGTAAGTCAACACATTCAAACAGAGCTTTTTGAATCAAATTAAAGTCAAATGCATTCAACAAAGCTAATTGAATCAAACGAAAGTAAAAAACATCTAAACAAACCTAATTGAATCAAATGAAAGTCAAACACATTCAAACAGGGCTAATTGAATCAAATGAAAGTCAAAAACATTCAAAAAGAGTTTTTTGAATAAAATAAAGGTCAAATGCAATCTGCAAAGCTAATCAAATCAAATGAAAGTCAAACACATTCAAACACAGCTTTTTGAATCAAATGAAAGTCAAATTCATTTCAACAAAGCTAATTGAATCAAATGAAAGTCAAAAACATCTAAAAAAAATCTAATTAAATCAAATGAAAGTCAAACACAATTAAAAAAACTAATTAAATCAAATGAAAGTCAAACACATTCAAACAGAGCTAATTGCATCAAATGAAAGTCAAACACATTCAAAAAGAGCTTTTTGAATCAAATGAAAGTCAAATGCATTCAACAAAGCTCATTGAATCAAATGAAAGTAAAAAACAACTGAAAAAATCTAATTAAATCAAATGAAAGTCAAACACATTCAGACAAAGCTATTTGAATCAAATGAAATCAAATGCATTCTACAAATCTAATTGAATCAAATGTCAAACACATTTAAACAAAGCTAATTGAATCAAATGAAAGTCAAACACATTCAAACAAAGCTGATTAGATCAAATGTAAGTCAAACACATTCAAACAGAGCTTTTTGAATCAAATTAAAGTCAAATGCATTCAACAAAGCTAATTGAATCAAACGAAAGTCAAAAACATTAAAAAAATCTAATTAAATCAAATGAAAGTCAAACACATTCAAACAGAGCTAATTGAATCAAATGAAAGTCAAACACATTCAAAAAGAGTTTTTTGAATCAAATGAAGGTCAAATGCAATCTGCAAAGCTAATCAAATCAAATGAAAGTCAAACACATTCAAACAAAGCTAATTGAATCAAATTTAAGTCAAATACATTAAAACAGAGCTTTTTGAATCAAATGAAAGTCAAATGCATTCAACCAAGCTCATTGAATCAAATGAAAGTAAAAAAACAACTAAAAAAATCTAATTAAATCAAATGAAAGTCAAACACATTCAGACAAAGCTATTTGAATCAAATGAAAAGTCAAATGCATTCTACAAATCTAAATTGAATCAAATGAAAGTCAAACACATTTAAACAAAGCTAATTGAATCAAATGAAAGTCAAACACATTCAAACAAAGCTGATTAAATCAAATGTAAGTCAACACATTCAAACAGAGCTTTTTGAATCAAATTAAAGTCAAATGCATTCAACAAAGCTAATTGGATCAAACGAAAAGTCAAAAACATCTAAAAAAATCTAATTAAATCAAATGAAAGTCAAACACATTCAGACAAAGCTATTTGAATCAAATGAAATTCAAATGCATTCTACAAATCTAATTGAATCAAATGAAAAGTAAAAACATCTAAAAAATTCAAATTAAATAAATAAAAGGTCAAACACATTCAAACAAAACTATTTGAATCAAATGAAAGTCAAAAGCATTCTATAAAGCTAATTAAATCAAATGAAAGTCAAAACACTTTCAAAACAAAGCTAATTGAATCAAATGAAAGTAAAACACATTCAAACAAAACCTAATTGAATCAAATGAAAGTCAAAGACATTCAAACAGAGCTAATTGAATCAAATGAAAGTAAAAAACATTCAAACAAAGCTAATTAAATCAAATGTAAGTCAAACACATTCAAACAGAGCTTTTTGAATCAAATGAAAGTCAAATGCATTCAACAAAGATAATTGAATCAAATGAAAGTCAAAAAAAATCTAAAAAATAACCTAATTAAATCAAAATGAAAGTCAAACACATTCAAACAAAGCTATTTGAATCAAATGAAAGTCAAATGCATTCTACAAATATATTTGAATCAAATGGAAGTTAAAAAACAATCGAACAAAGCCAATTGAAACCAATGAAAGTCAAACACATTTAAACAAAGATTTTTGAATCAAATGAAAGTCAAATGCATTCAACAAAGCTAATTGAATCAAATGAAAGTCTAAAACATCTAAAAAAATCTAATTAAATCAAATGAAAGTCAAACACAATAAAAAAAAAACTAATTAAATCAAATAAAAGTCAAACACATTCAAACAAAGCTATTTGAATTAAATGAAAGTCAAATGCAATCTACAAAGCTAATTGAATCAAATGAAAGTCAAACACATTCAAACAAAGCTAATTGAATCAAATGAAAGTAAAACACATTAAAACAAACCTAATTGAATCAAAATGAAAGTCAAACACATTCAAACAGGGCTAATTGAATCAAATGAAAGTCAAAAAAATTCAAAAAGAGTTTTTTGAATAAAATGAAGGTCAAATGCAATCTGCAAAGCTAATCAAAATCAAATGAAAGTCAAACACATTCAAAAAGAGCTTTTTGAATCAAATGAAAGTCAAATGCATTCAACAAAGCTCATTGAATCAAATGAAAGTAAAAAACAACTGAAAAAATCTAATTAAATCAAATGAAAGTCAAACACATTCAGACAAAGCTATTTGAATCAAATGAAAATCAAAATGCATTCTACAAATCTAATTGAATCAAATGAAAGTCAAACACATTCAAAACAAAGCTGATTAGATCAAATGTAAGTCAAACACATTCAAACAGAGCTTTTGAATCAAATTAAAGTCAAATGCATTCAACAAAGCTAATTGAATCAAACGAAAGTCAAAAACATCTAAAAAAATCTAATTAAATCAAATGAAAGTCAAACACATTCAAACAGAGCTAATTGAATCAAATGAAAGTCAAACACATTCAAAAAAGAGTTTTTTGAATCAAATGAAGGTCAAATGCAATCTGCAAAGCTAATCAAATCAAATGAAAGTCAAACACATTCAAACAAAGCTAATTGAATCAAATGTAAGTCAAATACATTAAAACAGAGCTTTTTGAATCAAATGAAAGTCAAATGCATTCAACAAAGCTCATTGAATCAAATGAAAGTAAAAAAACAACTAAAAAAATCTAATTAAATCAAATGAAAGTCAAACACATTCAGACAAAGCTATTTGAATCAAATGAAAGTCAAATGCATTCTACAAATCTAATTGAATCAAATGAAAGTCAAACACATTTAAAAAAAGCTAATTGAATCAAATGAAAGTCAAACACATTCAAACAAAGCTGATTAAATCAAATGTAAGTCAACACATTCAAACAGAGCTTTTTGAATCAAATTAAAGTCAAATGCATTCAACAAAGCTAATTGGATCAAACGAAAGTCAAAAACATCTAAAAAAATCTAATTAAATCAAATGAAAGTCAAACACATTCAGACAAAGCTATTTGAATCAAATGAAATTCAAATGCATTCTACAAATCTAATTGAATCAAATGAAAGTAAAAACATCTAAAAAATTCAAATTAAATAAATAAAAGGTCAAACACATTCAAACAAAACTATTTGAATCAAATGAAAGTCAAAAGCATTCTATAAAGCTAATTAAATCAAATGAAAGTCAAACACTTTCAAACAAAGCTAATTGAATCAAATGAAAGTAAAACACATTCAAACAAACCTAATTGAATCAAATGAAAGTCAAAGACATTCAAACAGAGCTAATTGAATCAAATGAAAGTAAAAAACATTCAAACAAAGCTAATTAAATCAAATGTAAGTCAAACACATTCAAACAGAGCTTTTTGAATCAAATGAAAGTCAAATGCATTCAACAAAGATAATTGAATCAAATGAAAGTCAAAAAAATCTAAAAAAAACCTAATTAAATCAAATGAAAGTCAAACACATTCAAACAAAGCTATTTGAATCAAATGAAAGTCAAATGCATTCTACAAATATATTTGAATCAAATGGAAGTAAAAAACAATCGAACAAAGCCAATTGAATCCAATGAAAGTCAAACACATTTAAACAAAGATTTTTGAATCAAATGAAAGTCAAATGCATTCAACAAAGCTAATTGAATCAAATGAAAGTCAAAAACATCTAAAAAAATCTAATTAAATCAAATGAAAGTCAAACACAATAAAAAAAACTAATTAAATCAAATAAAGTCAAACACATTCAAACAAAGCTATTTGAATTAAATGAAAGTCAAATGCAATCTACAAAGCTAAAATCAATCA
Source organism: Chenopodium quinoa (assembly GCF_001683475.1). NCBI lineage: Eukaryota > Viridiplantae > Streptophyta > Magnoliopsida > Caryophyllales > Amaranthaceae > Chenopodium > Chenopodium quinoa. Next base: position 17,603 of record NW_018745266.1, read on the forward strand.
AATGAAAGTCAAACACATTCAAACAAAGCTAATTGAATCAAATGAAAGTAAAACACATTAAAACAAACCTAATTGAATCAAATGAAAGTCAAACACATTCAAACAGGGCTAATTGAATCAAATGAAAGTCAAAAACATTCAAAAAAGTTTTTTGAATAAAATGAAGGTCAAATGCAATCTGCAAAGCTAATCAAATCAAATGAAAGTCAAACACATTCAAAAGCTTTTTGAATCAAATGAAAGTCAAATGCATTCAACAAAGCTCATTGAATCAAATGAAAGTCAAAAACAACTGAAAAAATCTAATTAAATCAAATGAAAGTCAAACACATTCAGACAAAGCTATTTGAATCAAATGAAAA
>NW_018745267.1:0-20273 GCF_001683475.1 Chenopodium quinoa
TCTTTGAATGCATTTTGTTTCGGGGTTTTCTGATGTCCTGCGGGAGAGTTACAATTCCGAGACTGGAAACCGGACGCCTGTACCTGCAAAATAACGGAGACTCCTGAGAGCTCCGCCTCCAACGGTCAAGTTAGTACCTGATTAAGGAGTAAGTAATACGGAAATTAAAGTAATAAGACCTCTCTAGGTGAGAGTGTTTAATGTTGGTAATCTGCTCTGTTAGCGAGATTAGTCGGTTATTAGTGCTTCCGTAATGTTTCTGTTCTTCTCTGTTTCCTGATTTTCTTGATTGCTTAATTAATGAGGATTAATTAAGTATTTATAGTCTTGAGAAGCGTGCCACTCTCTAGGTTTAGGGTAAACTAGGGCTTGACCGGGCCTCTAGACAGGACTGGGCCTTGTTGGCCGGTTTTTCCCATTTGGCATGGGTGGACACGTGACGTGCCTCGATTGGTCCGTAGAGGACGTATATGTGATTGACACGTGGCAGGCTCCTATTGGCCTACGTGAAGGACACGTGGCGGAACCTGGTTGGTCCACTTGTCAGACGGTGATTGGTGGATAAAAATCCCCTAATCATTTGCCCCTTACAGGTGGCACGTGACTGGTCACGTGTCGCCTGTGACAGGTGTCGCACGGTGACAGGCGACGGCCTGCTACAGGTGTCACCTTGCAAACGGCCGAGAGATTTTTCCCGCCCAAATTTTTGAATTTGGAAGCGACCCTTCGCCTTCTCAACTTTGCCTATATAAGGAAGTGCTGACTTCGGTCATTTTCACATTTGAGAACTTTGCGAGAACATTTGGACCCCTGAACTTGCTCTGACATTTCGGACCTTTTTCTGCCTACCGCCTGTTCTGACAAGCCGACTGCACCGGATTTCCAGAACTTCATCAACCGTCACTCGTTCAGGTAACTCAGTTCTCTTACTCTTAATTTTCTTTTTTATTTTTTGAAATGGCACCACGGAAGCACACGACACGACCTAAGTTAGTGATCAGCCGGTCACCGGGGACGGCTGAATCTAGGACTAGGAGTGCCGCCTGCCCTTTTCTGGACCCATCTTTGCCCTTTATACAAAGTCCGACTGTATCTGTGTCTATGCAGAACGTGATGGCCAGAACAAAAAAGACTGCTATGATATCAAACTCAGACGGCTCCTCCCAAAGGGTGCTCATTAGTGAAACATCTGACCAGGCGCCAGATGTAGAATTGAAACGAGGCGGCTGCCAAGCCGACAGTTCTGAGAGAGGGGCCAAGGTGGTCCCTTCCCATCTTACCGTTGACATGTCTAATTTTCCTCCTGCTCCTTCTAAGGGAGAGGAGGCGGGCCCCTCTGGGAGAGGGGAGGAGTCGTCCTCTTCGGACTCGTCAGAGGACGAGTCCGAGTCCAGCTCTTCTGGCCACAGTTCTCCAGGCTCAGAAGAAAGACATAGCCGCCTACAAGAGGCGAGACTTTCTCATGCAGTTGAGAAGGGGGACAATTGGGCGGAGCCGTCCGCCTCTTACAGAGAGGAAAACGCACCCTACTACTGCATGGTACCCCGGGGCCGGATCACAACTATGCAAGACAAAGTGGAGAGCTTTATTGCTAACCACAGAATGGGCCCGAAATTTTTACTGTTCGTGCCGGATCCAGAAGACACTGTCGTCTGGCCGGCTGGTACCAGCTATGATGACGGCTGCTTTGGCTGCTATGTGGCGGCCATCAAAGCTGGACTGCGCTTCCCATTACATCCGGCTGTTCAGCGGATTTTAGATGGGTATGATTTGGGGTTATGGCAGTTAGCCCCCAACTCTTGGGTAAACGTACTCGGCTATGTGGCCGGGTGCGAAATGTACGGGGTGGAGCCAAGCTTTGAGGCTTTCGCCCACATGAACTATCTCAGCCGGACCCCTAAGTCGGGAGGTACCGGCTGGTATCAATTAACAAGCCATAGGGGTTACCTCATGACGAGAGGTAAGGCGAACAAATGGAAGGATTGGCGGAACACCTTCCTTATCATTGAGGGTTCAGACACGGAGCTGAACCAACGTTTTAACAAGTGGAATAGGGATCCGCCTCTTCTCGCAGGCGGCCGCAGCATGCCGCCTGTTCCCCCAAAGGCTAAAAGAGAGATCCTAGACAAAGGACTCTTCAAAGTAGAGACTAGGGTGAACTCTACTTCAGGGGTACGAGAGCAAGTACCCCTACACTGCGTCCCGAGCTTCAAGTGACTCTATGACGAGTACTTTTTGGCCGCCTGTGGCCTCAGCAGTCGGTGCTCTAGAGGTAGCCGGCCTGACAAATACTCTTTTTTTTTTTTTTTTTTTTTCACGCCTTGTTTACTTGGGATCTTTACTAACTTTGCTGTTTATTTTTTGCAGCTGACGCCATGAGTAAAATAACAGCATCCAAGACTGCGGCGGCCATGTTGCGGGCCTCTCTCATGCAACAGTCTTGTGCCGACTCCCCCAACAAGGGGGCACCCTTGGTAGGCTTCGAAAACTCTTCCTCTTTTAGGAGTTGTCTTATGCATATACTAACTCTTTTTGTTTTCAGTCTGGCACTCCAAGAGCTTCTTCCTCGCAACAGCCGGACCCCAAGGCCCGGAGGACGACTGTTGCAAGCTCTCCTGGGTCTTCCAGGAAAACAGTGGCGGCTGAGAAGCAGCCGGCCACTTCTTCTAAAACCCCGGCGGGGCCGCCTAGAAGTATGGACAATCACTTGTAAAAACTTTCACACTTGCTTCCTTCTTGACTAGGTCTAACTTGCTTTTTTCACGCTTGATGCAGCCGGCCCTCAGGGGCTTGACTTGGTTGAGGTAGCCAAGTCCATGATCAAAGTAGTTCCTCCATCTAAAAGGGAGGCGGTCAGGGGTGCCGGCACCCTTGACCTTGATGGGATTTCAGGGGTCCTTGCTGAGGTATACTTAGCATATTTTTGAGTATTTTGAGTTCCAGGACGCCTGTTATCTTTTTTGTTTGGAAACTGACGCCTGTTTTTTTTTTTGTACTTAGGCCCTGCTCCGAGTTAACAGCCTTCGCAAGCCGATTGATCGGAAAAAACAAAGAGGTAAAGGCCGCAAAAGCTATGGCCGCCTCCAACTGTGATAAGGCAATGTTTCAAATTGCCCAAAATGAAGTACTGACCATTGATATTCTTTATTATCAGGCGCAGGCTACCGCCGCTGTTCGGGCTCAGTTAGAGGCGGCCCAGAAGAAGAATGACGAGCTGGAGGCGACCGTCACAAATCTTAAGGCCGAGCTGAAACCTCTTCGCCAAAAAATGCACTCTTACGAAGCCATGGAGAAATCTTTGGCCAACGTAAAAGAACGCCTGGTGAGCCAAGAGAAGAGTCTTACCCAAGAGCTCTCGGAAAAGGCCGAGCAAGAGAAGAAAGAGCTCGTCCGGGAGATGGTGGAAGACTCCGCTCAAATCCAGCGCATGACCTGGGGCCGCCTGTTCCCCAATGCCGACTTTGCCTCATGGGAAAGAACGTACCGCAGTGTTCGGAAACATATAATCAAGAGATCCTGGCGGCTGCTGAAGAAGAGGCATTGGAAGGTACGTTGGAGGCGGAGGAAGAGCCGGTTGTGGCGCTTGTGCCACTTGGGGGTAAGGCATCAAAAGAGGGTGCAGCTAAAGCCGAGTCCAGCAAGAAGAGTGCTGACCAGGCGGCAGCTGCTAATACTGAACTGCCCCCTTCTTAAGCTTAAAGTATATTTTTTTTTTTCACGGCCTGCGTGCCGTTTGCTTTGTATTTACCGGCCAGGGGGCCGGGGCTTTGAATATTCTGCTGGTCTTTAATGACCGGCTTATTGTTAATCAAATTTTTTGTTTTGATTCAAATTTGTCTAAGTATTCCATATCTAATATCCCATTTGTTCACTAGACCGACTGTTGTACATGGCCGAACGTTGCAGACAGGTACAAATAGTAAGTACGCCGCCATTGCCCCTGGACGACTGGTTGTCTGTTTCCAGGATAGACGATCAGTCGGCCATTTATTCAATCGGTATTCGAACGGTATTCGAACTAATTATTCAATCGGTCTGACCAAGTAAATAGTATTACCTAGTCGCCAAGGAATTAAGTAGGATAACAAGCGGCGGGTACCAGTTGTTTCCCTTTATTGCCAATGTTGGCTTTTAACTCGTAATTTGTTAACCTAGCAAGAGTAGTGGTTGAGAGCCCTGTTTATTAAAAACAGGCGGACGACTCATACCTTTTAGGCTCCATACTAAGTTTGAGTGACTATTAAGTTAACATAGGAGTTACTTAGTCTTCGTCACAATCTAGGTTGAGTAGTAGAGGTACCAGGCGGCGTAGGCCGGCTAGACCCCTTGATTCGCCAATGTTTGTTGGCTATTAACTCAATAGGTACCCCCTGCATTTATCCAAGTAATACAGGCGGTCATCTGACTCAGATGTCAACTGCTACCACTGGTTTTGGTTAGTGATAGAGTTATCCTTGTCTCAAAAACGGCTACGTGGTTGCCCTTGGGGACAGTTGTATAGGTGCCGTGTAATTAGTTTATAGAACAATGTTCCACCCAAAAGGGAGCTGCTCTCTGCGACGAATTTCATCCGGAGGGATGCCGTCGGACGCCTGCTATGATGTTGGGACAGGTCGTATTAGTTTTGTAGATTTGATCAGGTGGCTTGGCGCCTGGTCTGATCATTCGTAAGTTCTTGGTGAACGTAGGTGCTAAGTAAAAGAAGGGTAGCCGCCTGTTAGGCACAGGGTCGGCCATGCCCTAATCTTTTTAGCTAAGTATTGTGAGTAAAATACTCAATGGAGAGTAGCCGACTGTAAAGGAACAGACGGCATGCCCTCTGAAGATAGAGTGAAAAACTCAATGGAGAGTAGCCGACTGTAAAGGTACAGACGGCATGCCCCTCGTAATACAAAATTGAATAGTAAGTGCAAACTTTATTAAGTAGCTCTTTACTTTACATCTTTCAGAAGAAATATTTTTTAAGGTTATCTACATTCCAAGTTCGAGGCAACGGTTGTCCGTCTGGTGTTTCCAGACGGTAGGTACCGTCCCTGACTTCCTCATAGATTCGGTAGGGTCTTCCCAGTTGGGAGTTAGTTTGCCAGACTCATTAGCCCTACCAACTGCTTCCATTTTTCTAAGTACAAAGTCCCCTACTTTGAGTGGACGCCTGTGTACTTTTTTGTTGTATGATCTAGTCATTCTCAGGCGATAGATCTCATGGCGCAAAACAGCATTGCCCCTCTTTTCAGGAAGTGAGTCTAATGCCAGGCGCATGGCTTCCCAGTTTGCCTCTTCGTCATATAACATTACTCGAAGAGTCGGCTCGTAGTGTTCTATTGGAAGAACAGCTTCCGCACCATAAGTTAGGAGGAATGGAGTTTCTCCAGTCGCCCCTTTTTCAGTCGTCCTAATGGCCCAGAGAACATGTGGTAGTTCATCCGCCCATAGGCCGCCTGCTCGTTCAATCTTTTTCTTGAGACCGTCTGAGATGATTTTATTAAAGGCTTCTACCTGGCCGTTTGCTTGTGGACGGCCGACAGATGCAAAGTAGTGTGCAATTCCTTGGTCTCCCAACCAGCTTTTGAGAACAGGCGTCTCAAATTGGGGACCATTATCAAAAACCATAGACATGGGAACCCCGAACCGAGTGATGACGTTTTTCCAAATGAATGAAATTACATCTTTCGTCTTGATTCCCTTTACAGCCTCCGCCTCTACCCATTTAGTGAAGTAGTCAACGGCAACAAGTATATACCTTCTGCCGCCTGTAGCAGGCGTATATGGACCCAGAATGTCCATGCCCCACTTAGCAAACGGTAGTGGGCTGTGAATGGTAGTGAGGTCAGTAGCCGGACGGTGAATTAATTTGCCAAACCTTTGGCACTTGTCACATTTTTTCACCATCTCCATTGCATCTGCTTCCAAAGTAGGCCAAAAGTAGCCCTGCCGCCTTGCCCTTTGAGCAAGCATCCTACCACCTATATGAGAAGCACAGTAACCAGAGTGAAGATCATCTAGTATCTCTCGTCCCTTTTCAGGAGTAACACACTTTAAGAAGGGTTGAAGGTACCCCTCTTGTGAAGTTCTCCCTGTATCATTTCAAAACAGGAGGCTCGTTTTTTCAGTGCTGCCGCCTGTTGAGGATCATCCGGCAGTGTACCGTTTGTCAGATATGCCCTGATTGAATCCATCCAGGTTGAGCTTCTGTCTAGGATTCCAATAGGGTTTTCCTCGATGCTTCTCTTCTCCATTACTTCCCAAAAAACAGTTCGAGGAGTATCGGAGGAGGCGGATGATGCTAATTTTGACAGTGCATCTGCCTGGTTGTTTTCTGATCTCGGCACTTGGATCAGATGGAAATCCTCAAGGGAGCCGACTGCTTGTCGGACCGCCTGTAAATACTTGATCATGGCCGGATGGGTTGCTTCGTATTCGCCATTGTACTGACTCACTATCAATTGTGAATCAGAACAGGCGTCTATTTTTCTTGCCCCTGCCGCCTTACACATGCGGATCCCGGCTAGTAAAGCTTCATATTCTGCCTCATTGTTTGAAGCCTGAAAACTGAAGCGTAGAGCATACTCGAACCTGTCGCCCTCTGGAGATTGACATACGACGCCTGCTCCACAACCATTTGAAGTAGAGCTTCCGTCCACATATACCTTCCAGACTTGGTCTGGAACTTGAAAGTCAGGAGGACGAGTCATCTCTACAATAAAGTCAGCAAAGGCTTGCCCCTTCACTGCTTTTCTAGGCTCGAAAGTAACTTCGAGGCTCTGTATTTCTATGGCCCATTTGATCATTCGTCCTGACGACTCCATGATGGTAAGGGGCCGCTTGATTGGTTGGTCGGTATACACGACGACTGCATGTGCCAAAAAGTAGGGCTTCAATTTTTTAACAGCCATGAAGAGTGCAAGACCAAATTTCTCCACTAGGGGATACCTCAACTCGGCATTTTTCAGTACGTGACTGACAAAGTAGACCAGGAGCTGACAGCCGTCCCTTTCAGCAAGGAGCACAGCGCTTAACGCATGATCAGAGACGGCCAGGTACATGTAGAGATCCTCTTTGGGCAAAGGGCTGACCAGCCTCGGCAAGGAATGCAAGTGAACTTTTAATTTCTGGAAGGCGGCCTCAGCATCCGGCCCCCATTCAAACCTTGCCTTTTTCTTAATTGCCTGGAAAAAGTATAGGCATTTGTCGCCTGATCGGCTTAGGAATCTCCCCAAGGCCGCCAGACAACCTGTTAACTTCTGAACCTCTCGGATGGTACGAGGCGACTGCATGTCAATGACCGCCTGCACCTTCTCAGGGTTCGCCTCTATTCCTCTCTGATTGATAAGGAATCCGAGAAATTTCCCAGACTCAACTCCAAATACACATTTCTTGGGATTGAGCATGACATGGTGCCGCCTGAGTGTGGCGAAAGTTTCTCGGAGGTCCGTCAGATGATCTTTCTGAAGTTTAGTCTTGACAATCATATCATCAATATATGCCTCGACGTTTCTCCCAATCTGATCAAAGAACACTGTGTTTATCATTCGTTGGAAGGTAGCCGGGGCATTCTTAAGACCAAACGGCATGACCGTGTAACAGTATAACCCCTGATCAGTGACGAAGGCCGTCTTCTCCTGATCTTTCTTCCATAAGGGAATTTGATGGAAACCAGAGTAGGCGTCCATAAAGCTCATCAAAGCATGGCCGGCTGTTGAGTCGACCAAGTTATCAATTTTAGGCAGAGGGTAACTGTCTTTGGGGCACGCCTTGTTTAAGTCTGTGTAGTCTACACACATTCGCCAGGTGCCATTCGGCTTTTTAACAAGCACCACATTTGCAACCCAGTCTGGGAAGTAACATTGCCGAATGAACCCTGCATCAAGTAATTTTTTAACTTCGGCGGCTGCCGCCTGACTTCTTTCTTCGCCATGGTTCCGCTTCTTTTGCCGTACCGGCTTCTTTTTCGGATCCACAGCGAGTTTATGTACTGCCAGATCAGGACTAATGCCTGGCATTTCATGGACTTCAAATGCAAAGATGTCCTTGTATTCTTTCAATAGGTTGTGAAAGTCGTCACCAAGGTTTCTCAGAGCAGTCGTCCCAACTTTGACTGTTCGGTCAGGACGTGAGTCGTCTAAGATCAGGTCCGCATGCTCACCAGCCGGCTGAGGGCGGAACTCATCCGGCCGCTCCTCTGCCAATGATTGCTATTTTCTTGCTTTTCTTGCGGACTCTGTCTGGGACGCCTTTCTCTTTTTTGTCGCCTGTTTCTTGAACAGGCGCACTCTCCTTGACATTGTCAAGGTCTGTTTTTTCTCCACTTGACCCAGTGGCCATAACAGTGGGCTTGACATCCGAGAGATAGCACTCTCGGGCCATCCTCTGATCTCCCCTTAGGGAGCCGACTGTTCCATTATCCCTCTCAAACTTAAGCAGCATAAGAGACGGGATTATAACAGCCTTGGAATTATTCAGGGTTGGTCGACCCAGAATCATGTTGTAGGCCGAGAGTTCCTCTACTACTAGGAACCGGACTACCATGTGTCGTCCTTCCCCTTTTTCGCCCAGGCGAATGGGTAAATCTACTCGTCCCAGTGGGTGGACGACTCCTCCTCCAAACCCTATTAAAGGGTGGGAGGCCGGATGTATGCAGTCCGTCTGATATTTCAGTTTCGACAGACATTTGCTGCTGATGAGATCTGAGGAGCTCCCGGTATCTATGAGGATTCGGCCAACTCTCTGGTTGGCCACATTACATTCAATAACGAGAGGGTCGTCATGCGGCCCCTTACCCCTCCTAGATCCTCTTCAGTGATGACAATCTCAGGAAATGTATATTTGGACGGCCGTTCTTGGTGAACGGAATTTACATCTAACCGACTTATATTATCTTTGTTGCCCCTAATAGTGGGGCCGCCTCCTGAGAAGCCGCCTGCAATGGTGTAGACGACTGCATCATCTGTATCGGAACTGTCGGCCTGTTGATTCTTTTTGGCCGACTGCTTTTTTGAGGAAGTGTTCCCCGTAGATTTCTTGACATAAGTGTCAAGATCACCTTGCTCAGCCAAGCGGTCTAGGTACCGCATGAGACTGATGCAGTCATTGGTGTGATGACCAACGTCATCATGATAAGCACAGATTTTGTCTTGGTTCCGGTTGTTTGCAGAACCCTTCATGGGGACCGGCTTCTCAATTGAGAACCGTCCCTTTATTTCTTTTAGGATAAACTGGTTATCCTTGTTAAACACATACTTTGGGGAGTATGGTTTGAATTCTTTTTTCTTTTTCTGGGCCGGCTGTTTAGAGGAATCAACCGCCCAGACCTCTTTTCTTTTCTCATCTTTGTTAGACGACTGTTTCTGTCGTCCTTCTCTTTTGTCGAACCTTTTCCCGTCCGACTGTTTTATCGTACACAGATCAGTCGCATGTATATAGGCTTCTGCTTCAATCAAGGCCTCTTGAAGAGTCGCCACCCTTTTTCGAACTAAATCAAATTTGAAGGTAGACCCGTCTTTGAGACCTCTAAAAAAGTCAGTATAAGCTACCTCATCCGGTAACCCTTGAATCTGTATTCTCATCAGGTTGAACCGCCTGATGTAAGAACGAAGCCCCTCCTTCTCGCCCTGCTGAATTGTTCCCAAATCAAGGGTCGTTTTCTTCGCAGGGATGTTCATGGCACCAGGTGAACCATCGCTGTGCGATTCCTTTGAGAGTCGCTGGGAAACACTTGCACCAGGTGGGATCATCCAACCCTTGAAGGTACATCAGGTTGGTGAATGCCATCAGATGGTCTTCTGGGTTAGTAGTGCCGTCATAGGCGCCTACTAGTACATTTTTTACTTTGGCCGGCTGAGCGGCTTTAGTAATTTCCTTGGAGAAGGCCGACGGCTGTTCACCAAGTCTAAGCAACCGTAGCTGCCAGTCCATAGGTTGGACGTTTTTTGCTGCAGGTCCACCAAATGGAGGTGGCTGCATAAAATACTGTTGTTGCGGCACAAATGGTAAGTTTGGTACCACCTGGGCACTATGAAAGCCGGACTGACGGGAGGTGCCGCCTGACTGACTCTCATGGTACGTCTGAGTATGCCTCATCGAGGCATTTCGCAAACTGTCTTGAAAATTTGAAGTAGAAGCCGACTCTGACAATCGGTCACTCTTCTTCTGCTCTAGCAGTAGCCGAGCATCTGTGAACGTTTGCTTTGACCCGTCCGCCTGAATATGACGAACCGGTTTCCTATTTCCCGTAGGATAACGGAATTTTGTGAAATCAAGAGCAAGTGGCTCCCGCTTCTTGGATTTAGGATGAGGAGTCGCCTCTCGCCCTTGAACTGGCTTCCTCTTCAGTGAAGTGGAAGGTTTTTTGGCCGACTGCTCTTTGACTGAAGCAGGCGGCTTTTTGTTGATCAACTCTTGAATCTCTCCCTTGAAGTCCCTCGTGAAGGTCATGAGTTCGTTCCTTGTGATGGGAGCAGACCCATCAGTCGGCTGTTGCCGAGCAGGCGGTGCGCCTGCCGGCTCGCTTCCTGTTTGAAGATGCTCCCGTTCCCTCCTTTCGGTATGACGGGTACGTCGGGCCCTTAGGGTCCCGTCTGGAGCTGTATGAGTTTCCACTTCAAATTCACTTTCGGTGTCATGGTCCGACTGAACTTGAGGGTCGTTTAGGGGACGCCTCTCTTCAAGAGTCGGTACAGACTTGGATGCCATCTCTGAAGTACTCTCCCCACAGACGGCGCCAAATGTTTAGGGGTTTTCTGATGTCCTGCGGGAGAGTTACAATTCCGAGACTGGAACCGGACGCCTGTACCTGCAAAATAACGGAGACTCCTGAGAGCTCCGCCTCCAACGGTCAAGTTAGTACCTGATTAAGGAGTAAGTAATACGGAAATTAAAGTAATAAGACCTCTCTAGGTGAGAGTGTTTAATGTTGGTAATCTGCTCTGTTAGCGAGATTAGTCGGTTATTAGTGTTCCGTAATGTTTCTGTTCTTCTCTGTTCCTGATTTCTTGATTGCTTAATTAATGAGGATTAATTAAGTATTTATAGTCTTGAGAAGCGTGCCACTCTCTAGGTTTAGGTAAACCTAGGGCTGACCGGGCCTCTAGACAGGATTGGGCCTTGTTGGCCGGTTTTCCCATTTGGCATGGGTGGACACGTGGCGTGCCTCGATTGGTCCGTAGAGGACGTATCTGATTGACACGTGGCAGGCTCCTATTGGCCTACGTGAAGGACACGTGGCGGAACCTGGTTGGTCCACTTGTCAGACGGTGATTGGTGGATAAAAATCCCCTAATCCCATTTGACTTTACTTTGATTCAAAAAGCTTTGTTTAATTGTGTTTGACTTTCATTTGATACAATTAGCTTTGTACAATGTATTAGACTGTCATTTGATTCAATTAGCTTTGTTTGAATGTGTTTGACTTTCATTTGATTCAATTAGCTTTGTAGAATGCATTTGACTTTCATTTGATTCAATTAACTTTGTTGAATGTGTTTGACTTTCATTTGATTCAAAAAGCTTTGTTTGAATGTGTTTGACTTTCATTGATTCAATTAGCTTTGTTTGATTGTGTTTAACTTTCTTTTCATTCAATTAGCTTTGTAGAATGTATTTGACTTTCATGTGATTCAATTAGCTTTGTTGAATGCATTTGACTTTTATTTGATTCAAAAAGCTTTGTTTGAATGTGTTTTACTATTATTTGATTCAATTATCTTTGTAGAATGCATTAGACATTTATTTGATTCAAAAACCTTTGTTTGAATGTTTTTTACTTCCATTTGATTCAAATAGCTTTGTTTAAAGCATTTGACTTTGATTTTATTCAAAAAGCTTTGTTTGATGTTGTTTGACTTTCATTTGATTCAATTAGCTTTTTAGAATGCATTTGACTTTCATTTGATTTAATTAGTTTTGTTGAATGCATTTGACTTTCATTTGATTCAAAAAGCTTTGTTTGAATGTGTTTAACTTTAATTTGATTCAATTAGCTTTGTTTAAATGTGTTTGACTTTCATTTGATTCAATTAGCTTTGTAGAATGCATTTGACTTTCGTTTGATTTAATTAGCTTTGTTTAAAGCATTTGACTATGATTTTATTCAAAAAGCTTTGTTTGAAGGTGTTTGACTTTCATTTGATTCAATTATCTTTTTAGAATGCATTTGACTTTCATTTGATTTAATTTGTTTTGTTGAATGCATTTGACTTTCATTTGATTCAAAAAGCTTTGTTCGAATGTGTTTAACTTTCATTTGAGTCAATTAGCTTTGTTTAAATGTGTTTTGACTTTCATTTGATTCAAAAAGCTTTGTTTAAATGTGTTTGACTTTAACTTGATTCAATCAGCTTTGTTGAATGCATTTGACTTTCATTTGATTCAATTAGCTTTTTTAATGTGTTTGACATACATTTGATTCAATTAGCTTTGTAGAATGCGTTTGACTTTCATTTGATTCAATTAGCTTTGTAGAATGCATTTGACTTTCGTTTGATTCAATTAGCTTTGTTGAATGTATTTGACTTTCAAATTATTCAAAAATCTTGGTTGAATGTGTTTGACTTTAACTTGATTCAATCAGCTTTATCGAATGCATTTGACTTTAATTTGATTCAATTAGCTTTGTTTGAATGTGTTTGACTTTCATTAGATTCAATTAGCTTTGTTTGATTGTGTTTAACTTTCTTTTCATTCAATTAGCTTTGTAGAATGCATTTGACTTTCATGTGATTCAATTAGCTTTGTTGAATGCATTTGACTTTTATTTGATTCAAAAAGCTTTGTTTGAATGTGTTTGACTATTATTTGATTCAATTATCTTGGTAGAATGTATTTGACTTTCATTTGATTCAATTAGCTTTGTTGAAAGCATTTGACTTTCATATGATTCAAAAAGCTTTGTTTAATTGTGTTTGACTAGAATTTAATTCAATTAGCATTGTTTGATTGTGTTTAACTTTCATTTGATTCAATTAGCTTTGTAGAATGCATTTGACTTTTATTTGATTCAATTAGCTTTGTTTAAAGCATTTGACTTTGATTTTATTCAAAAAGCTTTGTTTGAAGGTGTTTGACTTTCATTTGATTCAATTATCTTTTTAGAATGCATTTGACTTTCATTTGATTTAATTAGTTTTGTTGAATGCATTTGACTTTCATTTGATTCAAAAAGCTTTGTTTGAATGTGTTTAACTTTCATTTGATTCAATTAGCTTTGTTTAAATGTGTTTGACTTTCATTTGATTCAAAAAGCTTTGTTTGAATGTGTTTGACTTTCATTAGATTCAATTAGCTTTGTTTGATTGTGTTTAACTTTCTTTTTATTCAATTAGCTTTGTAGAATGCATTTGACTTTCATGTGATTCAATTAGCTTTGTTGAAAGCATTTGACTTTCATATGATTCAAAAAGCTTTGTTTAATTGTGTTGGACTAGCATTTAATTCAATTAGCTTTTTTTGATTGTGTTTAACTTTTATTTGATTCAATTAGCTTTGTAGAATGCATTTGACTTTCATTTGATTCAATTCGCTTTGTTAAATGCATGTGACTTTCATATGATTCAAAAAGCTTTGTTTGAATGTGTCTGACTTTCATTTGATTCAAAAAGCTTTGTTTGAATGTGTTTGACTTTAACTTGATTCAATCAGCTTTGTTGAATGCATTTGACTTTCATTTTATTGAATTAGCTTTTTTGAATGTGTTTGACATTCATTTGATTCAATTAGCTTTGTAGAATGCATTTGACTTTCATTTGATTCAATTAGCTTTGTAGAATGCATTTGACTTTCGTTTGATTCAATTAGCTTTGTTGAATGTATTTGACTTTCATATGATTCAAAAAGCTTGTTTTGAATGTGTTTGACTTTAACTTGATTCAATCAGCTTTATCGAATGCATTTGACTTTCATTTGATTCAATTAGCTTTGTTTGATTGTGTTTAACTTTCTTTTCATTCAATTAGCTTTGTAGAATGCATTTGACTTTCATGTGATTCAATTAGCTTTGTTGAATGCATTTGACTTTTATTTGATTCAAAAAGCTTTGTTTGAATGTGTTTGACTATTATTTGATTCAATTATCTTCGTAGAATGTATTTGACTTTCATTTGATTCAATTAGCTTGGTTGAAAGCATTTGACTTTCATATGATTCAAAAAGCTCTGTTTAATTGTGTTTGACTAGCATTTAATTCAATTAGCATTGTTTGATTGTGTTTAACTTTCATTTGAGTTAAATAGTTTCTTTGAATGCATTTGACTTTCATTTGATTCAATTGGCTTTGTTGAATGCATTTGACTTTCATTTGTTTCAAAAAAGCTTTTTTTTAATGTGTTTGACTTTCATTTGATTCAATTAGCGTTGTTTGATTGTGTTTAACTTTCTTTGATTCAATTAGCTTTGTAGAATGCGTTTGACTTTCATATGATTCAATTAGCTTTGTTGAAAGCATTTGACTTTCATATGATTCAAAAAGCTTTGTTTAATTGTGTTTGACTAGAATTTAATTCAATTAGCACTGTTTGATTGTGTTTAACTTTCATTTGATTCAATTAGCTTTGTAGAATGCATTTGACTTTTATTTGATTCAATTAGCTTTGTTTTAAAGCATTTGACTTTGATTTTATTCAAAAAGCTTTGTTTGAAGGTGTTTGACTTTCATTTGATTCAATTATCTTTTTAGAATGCATTTGACTTTCATTTGATTTAACTAGTTTTGTTGAATGCATTTGACTTTCATTTGATTCAAAAAGCTTTGTTTGAATGTGTTTAACTTTCATTTGATTCAATTAGCTTTGTTTAAATGTGTTTGACTTTCATTTGATTCAAAAAGCTTTGTTTGAATGTGTTTGACTTTCATTAGATTCAATTAGCTTTGTTTGATTGTGTTTAACTTTCTTTTTATTCAATTAGCTTTTGTAGAATGCATTTGACTTTCATGTGATTCAATTAGCTTTATTGAAAGCATTTGACTGTCATATGATTCAAAAAGCTTTGTTTAATTGTGTTTGACTAGCATTTAATTCAATTAGCTTTGTTTGATGTGTTTAACTTTTATTTGATTCAATTAGCTTTGTAGAATGCATTGACTTTCATTTGATTCAATTCGCTTTGTTAAATGCATTTGACTTTCATATGATTCAAAAAGCTTTGTTTGAATGTGTCTAACTTTCATTTGATTCAAAAAAGCTTTGTTTGAATGTGTTTGACTTTAACTTGATTCAATCAGCTTTGTTGAATGCATTTGACTTTCATTTTATTGAATTAGCTTTTTTGAATGTGTTTGACATTCATTTGATTCAATTAGCTTTGTAGAATGCCATTTGACTTTCATTTGATTCAATTAGCTTTGTAGAATGCATTTGACTTTCGTTTGATTCTATTAGCTTTGTTGAATGTATTTGACTTTCATATGATTCAAAAAGCTTGGTTTGAATGTGTTTGACTTTAACTTGATTCAATCAGCTTTATCGAATGCATTTGACTTTCATTTGATTCAATTAGCTTTTGTTTGAATGTGTTTGACTTTCATTAGATTCAATTAGCTTTGTTTGATTGTGTTTAACTTTCTTTTCATTCAATTAGCTTTGTAGAATGCATTTGACTTTCATGTGATTCAATTAGCTTTGTTGAATGCATTTGACTTTTATTGATTCAAAAAAGCTTTGTTTGAATGTGTTTGACTATTTATTTGATTCAATTATCTTTGTAGAATGTATTTGACTTTCATTTGATTTCAATTAGCTTTGTTGAAAGCATTTGACTTTCATAAGATTCGAAAAGCTCTGTTTAATTGTGTTTGACTAACATTTAATTCAATTAGCATTGTTTGATTGTGTTTAACTTTCATTTGATTCAATTAGCTTTGTAGAATGCATTTGACTTTCATTTGATTCAATTAGCTTTGTTTAAAGCATTTGACTTTGATTTTATTCAAAAGCTTTGTTTAATTGTGTTTGACTAGCATTTAATTCAATTAGCTTTTGTTTGATTGTGTTTAACTTTTATTTGATTCAATTAGCTTTGTAGAATGCATTTGACTTTCATTTGTTTCAATTCACTTTGTTAAATGCATTTGACTTTCATATGATTCAAAAAGCTTTGATTGAATGTGTCTGGCTTTCAATTTGATTCAAAAAGCTTTGTTTGAATGTGTTTGACTTTAACTTGATTCAATCAGCTTTGTTGAATGCATTTTACTTTCATTTGATTCAATTAGCTTTTTTGAATGTGTTTGACATTCATTTGATTTCAATTAGCTTTGTAGAATGCATTTGACTTTCATTTGATTCAATTAGCTTTGTAGAATGCATTTGACTTTCGTTTGATTCAATTAGCTTTGTTGAATGTGTTTCACTTTCATTTGATTCAAAAAAGCTTTGTTTGAATGTGTTTTGACTTTAACTTTATTCAATCAGCTTTGTCGAACTGCATTTGACTTTCATTTGATTCAAAATTAGCTTTGTTTGAATGTTTTTGACATCATTTAATTCAATTAGCTTTGTAGAATGCATTCGACTTTCATTTGATTCAATTAGATTTGTTGAATGTATTTTATTTTCATATGATTCATAACGTTTTGTTTGATTGTGTTTGACCTTCATTTGATTCAATTAGCTTTGTACAATGCATTTGACTTTCATTTGTTTGAAATAACATCTTTGAATGCATTTGACTTTAATTTGATTCAAAAAGGTTTGTTTAATTTTGTTTGACTTTCATTTGATTCAATTAGCTTTGTATAATGCATTTGACTTTCATTTGATTCAATTAACTTTGTTGAATGTGTTTGACTTTCATTTGATTCAAAAAGCTTTGTTTGAATGTGTTTGACTTTCATTAGATTCAATTAGCTTTTTTTTTATTGTGTTTAACTTTCTTATCATTCAATTAGCTTTGTAGAATGCATTTGACTTTTCTGTGATTCAATTAGCTTTGTTGAATGCATTTTGACTTTCATTTGATTCAATTAGCTTTGTGGAAAGCATTTGACTTTCATATGATTCAAAAAGCTTTGTTTATTTGTGTTTGACTAGCATTTAATTCAATTAGCTTGGTTTGATTATGTTTAACTTTCATTTGATTCTATTAGCTTTGTAGAATGCATTTGACTTTCATTTGATTCAGTTAGCTTTGTTTAAAGCATTTGATTTTGATTTTATTCAAAAAAGCTTTGTTTGAAGGTGTTTGACTCTCATTTGATTCAATCAGCTTTGTAGTATGCATTTGACTTTCATTTGATTCAATTAGCTTTGTTGAAAGCATTTGACTTTCATATGATTCAAAAAGCTCTGTTTAATTTTGTTTGACTAGCATTTAATTCAAAAAGCTTTGTTTGAATGTGTTTGACTTTAACTTGATTCAATCAGCTTTGTAGAATGCATTTGACTTTCATTTGATTCAATTAGCTTTTTTGAATGTGTTTGACATTCATTTGATTCAATTAGCTTTGTAGAAAGCATTTGACTTTCATTTGATTCAATTAGCTTTGTTGAATGTATTTGACTTTCATATGATTCATAACGTTTTGTTTGATTGTGTTTGACTTTCATTTGATTCAGTTAGATTTGTACAATGCATTTGACTTTCACTTGATTGAAATAGCATCTTTGAATGCATTTGACTTTAATTTGATTCAAAAAGCTTTGTTTAATTGTGTTTAGACTTTCATTTGATACAATTAGCTTTGTACAATGCATTAGACTTTCATTGATTCAATTAGCTTTGTTTGAATGTGTTTGACTTTCATTTGATTCAATTAGCTTTGTAGAATGCATTTGACTTTCATTTTATTTAATTAACTTTGTTGAATGAGTTTGACATTCATTTGATTCAAAAAGCTTTGATTGAATGTGTTTTACTTTCATTAGATTCAATTAGCTTTGTTTGATTGTGTTTAACTTTCTTTTGATTCAATTAGCTTTGTAGAATGCGTTTGACTTTCATGTGATTCAATTAGCTTTGTTGAATGCATTTACTTTTTTTTTTATTCAAAAAGCTTTGTTTGAATGTGTTAGACTTTCATTTGATTTAAATAGCTTCTTTGAATGCATTTGACTTTAATTTGTTTCAAAAAGCTTTGTTTAATTGTGTTTGACTTTCATTTGATACAATTAGCTTTGTAGAATGCATTAGACTTTCATTTGATTCAATTAGCTTTGTTTGATTTTTAACTTTCATTTGATTCAATTAGCTTTGTAGAATGCATTTTACTTTCATTTGATTCAAATAGCTTCTTTGAATGCATTTGACTTTAATTTGATTCAATTAGCTTTGTTGAATGCATTTGATTTTCATTTGATTTAAAAAGCTTTGTTTGAATTTATTTGACTTCCGTTTGATTCAATTAGCATTATTTGATTGTGTTTGACTTTCATTTGATTCAATTAGCTTTGGAGAATGCATTAGACTTTTATTTGATTCAAAAACCTTTGTTTGAATACTTTTGACTTCCATTTAATTCAATTAGCTTTGTTTAAAGCATTTGACTTTGATTTTATTCAAAAAGCTTTGTTTGATGGTGTTTGACTTTCATTTGATTCAATTAGCTTTTTAGAATGCATTTGACTTTCATTTGATTTAATTAGTTTTGTTGAATGCATTTGACTTTCATTTGATTCAAAAAGCTTTGTTTAAATGTGTTTAACTTTCATTTGATTCAATTAGCTTTGTTTAAATTTGTTTGACTTTGATTTGATTCAATTAGCTTTTGTAGAATGCATTTGACTTTCGTTTGATTCAATTAGCTTTGTTGAATGTATTTGACTTTTATTTGATTCAAAAAGCTTTGTTTAAAAATGTGTTTGACTTTAACTTGATTCAATCAGCTTTGTCGAATGCATTTGACTTTCATTTGATTCAATTAGCTTTTTTGAATGTGTTTGACATTCATTTGATTCAATTAGCTTTGTAGAATGCATTTGACTTTCATTTGATTCAATTAGCTTTGTTGAATGTATTTGACTTTCGTATGATTCATAACGTTTTGTTTGATTGTGTTTGACCTACATTTGATTCAATTAGCTTTGTACAATGCATTTGACTATTATTTGATTGAAATAGCATCTTTGAATGCATTTGACTTTACTTTGATTCAAAAGCTTTGTTTAATTGTGTTTGACTTTCATTGATACAATTAGCTTTGTACAATGTATTAGACTGTGATTTGATTCAATTAGCTTTGTTTGAATGTGTTTGACTTTCATTTGATTCAATTAGCTTTGTAGAATGCATTTGACTTTCATTTGATTCAATTAACTTTGTTGAATGTGTTTGACTTTCATTTGATTCAAAAAGATCTGTTTAATTTTGTTTGACTAGCATTTAATTGAATTAGCATTGTTTGATTGTGTTTAACTTTCATTTGATTCAATTAGCTTTGTAGAATGCATTTGACTTTCATTTGATTCAATTAGCTTTGTTTAAAGCATTTGACTTTGAATTTATTCAAAAAGCTTTGTTTGAAGGTGTTTGACTTTCATTTGATTCAATTATCTTTTTAGAATGCATTTGACTTTCATTTGATTTAATTAGTTTTGTTGAATGCATTTGACTTTCATTTGATTCAAAAAGCTTTGTTTGAATGTGTTTAACTTTCATTTGATTCAATTAGCTTTGTTTAAATGTGTTTGACTTTCATTTGATTCAAAAAGCTTTGTTTGAATGTGTTTGACTTTCATTAGATTCAATTAGCTTTGTTTGATTGTGTTTAACTTTCTTTTCATTCAATTAGCTTTGTAGAATGCATTTGACTTTCATGTGATTCAATTAGCTTTGTTGAAAGCATTTGACTTTCATATGATTCAAAAAGCTTTGTTTAATTGTGTTTCACTAGCATTTAATTCAATTAGCTTTGTTTGATTGTGTTTAAACTTTTATTTAATTTAATTAGCTTTGTAGAATGCATTTGACTTTCATTTGATTCAATTCGCTTTGTTAAATGCATTTGACTTTCATATGAATCAAAAAGCTTTGTTTGAATGTGTTTGACTATTATTTGATTCAATTATCTTTGTAGAATGCATTTGACTTTCATTTGATTCAATTAGCTTTGTTGAAAGCATTTGACTTTCATATGATTCAAAAAGCTTTGTTTAATTGTGTTTGACTAGCATTTAATTCAATTAGCTTTGTTTGATTGTGTTTAAGTTTCATTTCATTCAATTAGCTTTGTAGAATGCATCTGACTTTCATTTGATTCAATTAGCTTTGTTTAAAGCATTTGACTTTGATTTTATTCAAAAAGCTTTGTTTGAAGGTGTTTGACTTTCATTTGATTCAATTAGCTTTTT
>NW_018745268.1:0-21956 GCF_001683475.1 Chenopodium quinoa
ATTGAATCAGATGAAAGTCAAGCACATTCAAACAAAGCTATTTTAAGCAAATGAAAGTCAAATACATTCTACAAAGCTAATTGAATCAAATGAAAGTCAAACACATTCAAACAAAGCTATTTGAATCAAATGAAAGTCAAATACATTCTACAAAGCTAATTTAATCAAATGAAAGTCAAAAACATTCAACAAAGCTATTTGAATCAAATGAGAGTAAAATAAATTGAAATAAAGCTAATTAATAAAATAAAAGTAAAATACATTCTACAAAGCTAATTGAATCAAATGAAAGTCAAACACATTCAAACAAAGCCTTTTAAATCTAATGAAAGACAAACACATTCAAACAAAGCTTTTTAATTTAAGTGAAAGTCAAACACATTCAAACAAAGCTATATAAATCAAATGAAAGTGAAATGCATTCTACAAAGCAAATTGAATTAAATGAAAATCAAACACATTCAAACAAAGCTATTAGAATCAAATGACAGTCAAATACATTCTACAAAGCTAATTGAATCAAATGAAAGTCAAACACATTCAAACAAAGCTATTTGAATCAAATGAAAGTCTAACACATTCAAACAAAGCTATTTGAATCAAATGAGAGTCAAATACATTCAAACAAAGCTAATTAAATCAAATAAAAGTCTAATACATTCTAAAAAGCTAATTGAATCAAATGAAAGTCAAACACATTCAAACAAAGCCTTTTAAATCAAATGAAAGTCAAATACATTCAAACAAAGCTATATTAATCAAATGAAAGTGAAATACATTCTACAAAAGCAAATTGAATTAAATAAAATTCAAACACATTCAAACAAAGCTATTTGAATCAAATGACAGTAAAATACATTCTACAAAGCTAATTTAATCAATTGAAAGTCAAACACATTCAAATAAAGCTATTTGAATCAAATGAAAGTCAAATACATTCTACAAAGCTAATTGAATCAAATGAAAGTCAAACACATTCAAACAAAGCTAATTGAATCAAATGAAATTCAAACACATTCAAACACAGCAATTTAAATCATATGAAAGTCAAATACATTCTACAAAGCTAATTGAATCAAATGAAAGTAAAAAACATTCAAACAAAGCTATTTGAATCAAATGTGAGTCAAATAAATTCAAATAAAGCTAATTAAATCAAATAAAAGTAAAATACATTCTACAAAGCTAATTGAATCAAATGAAAGTCAAACACATTCAAACAAAGCCTTTTAAATCAAATGAAAGTCAAACACATTCAAACAAAGCTTTTTAATTTAAATGAAAGTCAAACACATTCAAACAAAGCTATATAAATCAAATGAAAGTGAAATGCATTCTACAAAGCAAATTGAATTAAATGAAATTCAAACACATTCAAACAAAGCTATTAGAATCAAATGACAGTCAAATACATTTTACAAAGCTAATTGAATCAATTGAAAGTCAAACACATTCAAACAAAGCTAATTGAATCAAATGAAAGTCAAACACATTCAAACAAAGCTATTTTAATTAAAGTCAAACACATTCAAACAAAGCTATTTTAATTAAATGAATGTCAAATACATTCTACAAAGCTAATTGAATCAAATGAAAGTCAAACACATTCAAACAAAGCTATTTGAAGAAAATGAAAGTCAAATACATTCTACAAAGCAAATTGAAACAAATGAAAGTCAAACACAGTCAAACAAAGGTATTTGACTCAAATGAAAGTCAAATACATTCTACAAAGCTAATTGAATCAAATGAAAGTCAAACACATTCAAACAAAGCTACTTGAATCAAATGAAAGTCAAGCACATTCAAACAAAGCTATTTGAATCAAATGAAATTCAAATACATTCAACAAAGCAAATTGAATCAAATGAAAGTCAAACACATTCAAACAAAGCTATTTGAATCAAATGAAAGTCAAACACATTCAAACAAAGCTATTTGAATCAAATGAGAGTCAAATACATTCAAACAAAGCTAATTAAATAAAAAAAAGTCTAATACATTCTACAAAGCTAATTGAATTAAATTAAAGTCAAATACATTCAAACAAAGCTAATTGAATCAAATGAAAGTCAAACACATTCAAACATAGCTATTTGAATCAAATGAAAGTCAAGCACAATCAAACAAAGCTATTTGAATCAAATTAGAGTCAAATACATTCAAACAAAGCTAATTAAATCAAATAAAAGTTTAATACATTCTAGAAAGCTAATTGAATTAAATTAAAGTCAAACACATTCAAACAAAGCTAATTGAATCAAATGAAAGTCAAACACATTCAAACAAAGATTTCAAATCAAATGAAAGTCAAATACATTCTACAAAGCTAATTGAATCAAATGAAAGTCAAACACATTCAAATAAAGCTATTTGAATCAAATGAAAGTAAAATACATTCTACAAAGCTAATTGAATCAAATCAAAGTCAAACACATTCAAACAAAGCCTTTTAAATCAAATGAAAGTCAAACACATTCAAACAAAGCTTTTTAATTTAAATGAAAGTCAAACACATTCAAACAAAGCTATATAAATCAAATGAAAGTGAAATGCATTCTACAAAGCTAATTGAATCAATTGAAAGTCAAACACATTCAAGCTAAGCTAATTGAATCAAATGAAAGTTAAACACATTCAAACAAAGCTATTTTAATTAAATGAATGTCAAACACATTCAAACAAAGCTATTTTAATTAAATGTATATCAAATACATTCTACAAAGCTAATTGAATCAAATGAAAGTCAAACACATTCAAACAAAGCTATTTGAAGAAAATGAAAGTCAAATACATTCTACAAAGAAAATTGAAACAAATGAAAGTCAAACACGATCAAACAAAGGTATTTGACTCAAATGAAAGTCAAATACATTCTACAAAGCTAATTGAATCAAATGAAAGTCAAACACATTCAAACAAAGCTACTTGAATAAAATGAAAGTCAAGCACATTCAAACAAAGCTATTTGAATCAAATGAAATTCAAATACATTCAACAAAGCAAATTGAATCAAATGAAAGTCAAACACATTCAAACAAAGCTATTTGAATCAAATGAAAGTCAAACACATTCAAACAAAGCTATTTGAATCAAATGAGAGTCAAATACATTCAAACAAAGCTAATTAAATAAAAAAAAAGTCTAATACATTCTACAAAGCTAATTGTATTAAATTAAAGTAAAACACATTCAAACAAAGCTAATTGAATCAAATGAAAGTCAAACACATTCAAACAAAGATTTCGAATCAAATGAAAGTCAAATACATTCTACAAAGCTAATTGAATCAAATGAAAGTCAAACACATTCAAATAAAGCTATTTGAATCAAATGAAAGTCAAATACATTCTACAAAGCTAATTGAATCAAATGAAAGTCAAAAACATTCAAACAAAGCTATTTGAATCAAATGAGAGTAAAATAAATTCAAACAAAGCTAATTAAATCATATAAAAGTAAAATACATTCTACAAAGCTAATTGAATCAAATGAAAGTCAAACACATTCAAACAAAGCCTTTAAAATCTAATGAAAGTCAAACACATTCAAACAAAGCTTTTTAATTTAAGTGAAAGTCAAACACATTCAAACAAAGCTATATAAATCAAATGAAAGTGAAATGCATTCTACAAAGCAAATTGAATTAAATGAAAATCAAAACATTCAAACAAAGCTATTAGAATCAAATGACAGTCAAATACATTCTACAAAGCTAATTGAATCAAATGAAAGTCAAACACATTCAAACAAAGCTATTTGAATCAAATGAAAGTCTAACACATTCAAACAAAGCTATTTGAATCAAATGAGAGTCAAATACATTCAAACAAAGCTAATTAAATCAAATAAAAGTCTAATACGTTCTACAAAGCTAATTGTATCAAATGAAAGTCAAACGCAATCAATAAAGCTATTTGAGTCAAATGAAAGTCAAACACATTCAAACAACGTTGTTTAAATTAAATGAAAGTGAAATGTATTCTACAAAGCTAATTGAATCAAATGAAAGTTAAACGCATTCAAAAAAGCTATTTGAATCAAATGAAAGTCAAATACATTCAACAAAGCTAATTGAATCAAATGAAAGTCAAACACATTCAAACAAAGCTAATTGAATCAGATGAAAGTCAAGCACATTCAAACAAAGCTATTTTAAGCAAATGAAAGTCAAATACATTCAACAAAGCTAATTGAATCAAATGAAAGTCAAACACAACAAACAAAGCTATTTGAATCAAATGAAAGTCAAATACATTCTACAAAGAAAATTGAATCAAATGAAAGTCAAACACATTCAAATTAAGCTATTTGTATCAAATGAAAGTCAAATACATTCTACAAAGCTAATTGAATCAAATGAAAGTCAAACACATTCAAACAAAGCTATTTGAATCAAATGAAAGTCAAACACATTCAAACAAAGCTATTTGAATCAAATGAGAGTCAAATACATTCAAACAAAGCTAATTAAATCAAATAAAAGTCTAATACATTCTACAACGCTAATTGAATTAAATTAAAGTCAAACTCATTCAAACAAAGCTAATTGAATCAAATGAAAGTCAAACACATTCAAACAAAGATTTCAAATCAAATGAAAGTCTAATACATTCTACAATGCTAATTGAATCAAATGAAAGTCAAACACATTCAAATAAAGCAATTTGAATCAAATGAAAGTCAAATACATTCTACAAAGCTAATTGAATCAAATGAAAGTCAAACACATTCAAACAAAGCTATTTGAAGCAAATGAAAGTCAAATACATTCTACAAAGAAAATTGAAACAAATGAAAGTAAAACACAGTCAAACAAAGTTATTTGACTCAAATGAAAGTCAAATACATTCTACAAAGCTAATTGAATCAAATGAAAGTCAAACACATTCAAACAAAGCTATTTGAATCAAATGAAAGTCAAATACGTTCTACAAAGCTAATTGTATCAAATGAAAGTCAAACGCAATCTAATAAAGCTATTTGAGTCAAATGAAAGTCAAACACATTCAAACAAAGTTGTTTAAATTAAATGAAAGTGAAATGTATTCTACAAAGCTAATTGAATCAAATGAAAGTTGAACGCATTCAAACAATGTGATCCAAAGTGGACATCTAATGAACCTGTTGCTTTAGTCTTAGAGACTCTTGGATTTTATCCATTTACAAAGAAGGCTGAAGTTCTATGTTGCATTTCATGGGTAGATTGAAGATTGGGCGCATGGCGCGCTTCACTACAGATTTGGCACGTTTCACTGCTATTTTGGGCGTGTGGATCCTAAGCCATTTACTAGCTATTATTATCTTATATTTTAGTTAATGTTGCTGAGATAATGCCAAGAGTTTAGCTCTTTGGCCGGTTGTAATAGGAAGTTATCATTAGGCTTTATTATGCTTTTATTGTTTAGCTTAAATCAAGGAGGAAAACTGCTGGCTTTTGGTTGTTCATGCTTGGACGGTTTTCCTTGACTTTTGGTGTGTTTTTGCTGCTCCTTTCCTCTATAAAAGGGAGAGCAAAACAGAAATAAAAACCAGTTTTGAGTTTGGATAAAAAACCTTGTGTTTTAGCATTTTAACTTAGAGTTTGTCTCAAGTTCAAGTGTTCCCTTATTGCTTTGAGTAAGTCTTGAGTGATAAGCTTAGGAGAGATTGAGTGAGTCTTATCTCTGGCCTAAAACCCCAAAACTTTGAGTGTGTCCTTGAGTTTTGGCCCTTTTATCTTGTTCCATGATATTTGAGTATTCTAACTATAAGTATTTTTAAATCCATCAACCCATATTCGGGAGGGTGTATTTAGATTTACATCATCTGGTATCAGAGCCTAGTTAAGGGTTTCTTGAAGAAAATCGAGTTTGAAGGCGTTTGGAGCAAAACGGCAGAATTCAATCAGTTTGGAGTTGCGGTTTGAGAAGGACATATCTCCTTCGTTTTCTGTCCAAATCGAGTTATTTCTTTTTTGAATCTGGATATTTTTTTTGCGTAGATTACTCACAAAAATTTTCAGATATTTTGGAATTTTTCTGCTAATAAACTGGGCAGGTTTTTCGCAGCAACGCAGAAAAGAGGCAAAACCGGGGAAGGCAGAATTCAATTGAAGATTTCTTCCCTCATCCGAAAAGCTTTTTGAGGAATTTCTTTTTGCAAAATTTGGTTGTTTTGATCTGAATTTTCTGAATTTGTAAGCCTTTGAGAGTCTAGAGGCAATTTTCGTTTTCTTTTTGTCTCTAATTTCGGCAGTTCTCACTCATTGTACTTGTAATATCCAAGCAAAAATAGTGAAAATCATGTCTAGTTGAGGAGCTTGCTAGAATGTTGCAAGTAATCACTGAAAAATTGGAGAATTTGGAGAAAAAAACAGAAGAGAGTGAAGTCTCTAGGGCACAACAAGATACTAGGATGGATGCCATATCTGATATGCTCCTTAAAGCCACTAGGAAAATAAATGAATTAGAGGAGGAGGATGAAAATAGTGGTAACAATTTTAGACAATTTGATGAAGATAGGGGTCTAAAAATTGATATGCATGAATTTGATGGAGGGCATGATTGTGAGGCTTTCTTAGATTGGGTTAGGCAAATTGAAACCGTTTTGATTACAAGGGGTATGATGATAGGAAACGGTTCAAGTTGGCTGTCCTTAAAGTCACTAAACTAGCTGCATTGTGGTATGAAAACCTCAAGTCAAATAGAAGAAGAGAAGGGAAAGATAAGATAGACTCATGGGAAAAATTAAAAAAAGAAAATGAGGGAAAAATGGGTAAGTAAAGAGTATGAGCAAGATCAATACTTAAAATTAACCCACCTATCACAAGAAAACATGAGTGTGGAGGATTACATAAAAGAATTTTGAAAGGTTAGGCTTGACTTGCGACTTGCAAGAAAAGGAGGCTTACAAAATTGCTAGATTTGTCAAGGGGTTGACCAAAGAAATTAATAGGAAAGTGGAAGTTACACATTCAAACAACGTTGTTTAAATTAAATGAAAGTGAAATGTATTCTACAAAGCTAATTGAATCAAATGAAAGTTAAACGCATTCAAACAAAGCTATTTGAATCAAATGAAAGTCAAATACATTCAACAAAGCTAATTGAATCAATGAAAGTCAAACACATTCAAACAAAGCTAATTGAATCAGATGAAAGTCAAGCACATTCAAACAAAGCTATTTTAAGCAAATGAAAGTCAAATACATTCTACAAAGCTAATTGAATCAAATGAAAGTCAAACACATTCAAACAAAGCTATTTGAATCAAATGAAAGTCAAATACATTCTACAAAGCTAATTGAATCAAATGAAAGTCAAAAACATTCAAACAAAGCTATTTGAATCAAATGAGAGTAAAATAAATTGAAATAAAGCTAATTAAATAAAATAAAAGTAAAATACATTCTACAAAGCTAATTGAATCAAATGAAAGTCAAACACATTCAAACAAAGCCTTTTAAATCTAATGAAAGTCAAACACATTCAAACAAAGCTTTTTAATTTAAGTGAAAGTCAAACACATTCAAACAAAGCTATATAAATCAAATGAAAGTGAAATGCATTCTACAAAGCAAATTGAATTAAATGAAAATCAAACACATTCAAACAAAGCTATTAGAATCAAATGACAGTCAAATACATTCTACAAAGCTAATTGAATCAAATGAAAGTCAAACACATTCAAACAAAGCTATTTGAATCAAATGAAAGTCTAACACATTCAAACAAAGCTATTTGAATCAAATGAGAGTCAAATACATTCAAACAAAGCTAATTAAATCAAATAAAAGTCTAATACATTCTAAAAAGCTAATTGAATCAAATGAAAGTCAAACACATTCAAACAAAGCCTTTTAAATCAAATGAAAGTCAAATACATTCAAACAAAGCTATATTAATCAAATGAAAGTGAAATGCATTCTACAAAGCAAATTGAATTAAATCAAATTCAAACACATTCAAACAAAGCTATTTGAATCAAATGACAGTAAAATACATTCTAACAAAGCTAATTAAATCAATTGAAAGTCAAACACATTCAAATAAAGCTATTTGAATCAAATGAAAGTCAAATACATTCTACAAAGCTAATTGAATCAAATGAAAGTCAAAACACATTCAAACAAAGCTAATTGAATCAAAATGAAATTCAAACACATTCAAACAAAGTTATTTTAATTAAATGAATGTCAAATACATTCTACAAAGCTAATTGAATCAAATGAAAGTCGAACACATTCAAACAAAGCTATTTGAAGCAAATGAAAGTCAAAATACATTCTACAAAGAAAATTGAAACAAATGAAAGTCAAACACAGTCAAAACAAAGTTATTTGACTCAAATGAAAGTCAAATACATTCTACAAAGCTAATTGAATCAAATGAAAGTCAAACACATTCAAACAAAAGCTATTTGAATCAAATGAAAGTCAAATACGTTCTACAAAGCTAATTGTATTAAAATGAAAGTCAAACGCAATCAAATAAAGCTATTTGAGTCAAATGAAAGTCAAACACATTCAAACAAAGTTGTTTAAATTAAATGAAAGTGAAATGTATTCTACAAAGCTAATTGAATCAAATGAAAGTTGAACGCATTCAAACAATGCTATTTGAATCAAACGAAATTCAAATACATTCAACAAAGCTAATTGAATCAAATGAAAGTCAAACACATTCAAACAAAGCTATTTGAATCAAATGAGAGTCAAATACATTCAAACAAAGCTAATTAAATCAAATAAAAGTTTAAGACATTCTACAAAGCTAATTGAATTAAATTAAAGTCAAACTCATTCAAACAAAGCTAATTGAATCAAATGAAAGTCAAAACACATTCAAACAAAGATTTCAAATCAAATGAAAGTCAAATACATTCTACAATGCTAATTGAATCAAATGAAAGTCAAACACATTCAAATAAAGCAATTTGAATCAAATGAAAGTCAAATACATTCTACAAAGCTAATTGAATCAAATGAAAGTCAAACACATTCTAACAAAGCTATTTGAATCAAATGAAAGTCAAAACACATTCAAACAAAGCTATTTGAATCAAATGAGAGTCAAATACATTCAAACAAAGCTATTTTGAAGCAAATGAAAGTCAAATACATTCTACAAAGAAAATTGAAACAAATGAAAGTCAAACACAGTCAAAACAAAGTTATTTGACTCAAATGAAAGTCAAATACATTCTACAAAGCTATTCAAACGAAGCCTTTTAAATCTAATGAAATTCAAACACATTCAAACAAAGCTTTTTAATTTAAGTGAAAGTCAAATACATTCAAAACAAAGCTATATAAAATCAATTGAAAGTGAAATGCATTCTACAAAGCAAATTGAATTAAATGAAAATCAAACACATTCAAACAAAGCTATTAGAATCAAATGACAGTCAAATACATTCTACAAAGTTAATTGAATCAAATGAAAGTCAAACACATTCAAACAAAGCTATTTGAATCAAATGAAAGTCTTACACATTCAAACAAAGCTATTTGAATCAAATGAGAGTCAAATACATTCAAACAAAGCTAATTAAATCAAATAAAAGTCTAATACGTTCTACAAAGCTAATTGTATCAAATGAAAGTCAAACGCAATCAAATAAAGCTATTTGAGTCAAATGAAAGTCAAACACATTCAAACAACGTTGTTTAATTTAAATGAAAGTGAAATGTATTCTACAAAGCTAATTGAATCAAATGAAAGTTAAACGCATTCAAAAAAAGCTATTTGAATCAAATGAAAGTCAAATACATTCAACAAAGCTAATTGAATCAAATGAAAGTCAAACACATTCAAACAAAGCTAATTGAATCAGATGAAAGTCAAGCACATTCAAACAAAGCTATTTTAAGCAAATGAAAGTCAAATACATTCAACAAAGCTAATTGAATCAAATGAAAGTCAAACACATTCAAACAAAGCTATTTGAATCAAATGAAAGTCAAATACATTCTACAAAGAAAATTGAAACAAATGAAAGTCAAACACAGTCAAACAAAGTTATTTGACTCAAATGAAAGTCAAATACATTCTACAAAGCTAATTGAATCAAATGAAAGTCAAACACATTCAAACAAAGCTATTTGAATCAAATGAAAGTCAAACACATTCAAACAAAGCTATTTGAATCAAATGAGAGTCAAATACATTCAAACAACGCTAATTAAATCAAATAAAAGTCTAATACATTCTACAACGCTAATTGAATTAAATTAAAGTCAAACTCATTCAAACAAAGCTAATTGAATCAAATGAAAGTCAAACACATTCAAACAAAGATTTCAAATCAAATGAAAGTCAAATACATTCTACAATGCTAATTGAATCAAATGAAAGTCAAACACATTCAAATAAAGCAATTTGAATCAAATGAAAGTCAAATACATTCTACAAAACTAATTGAATCAAATGAAAGTCAAACACATTCTAACAAAGCTATTTGAATCAAATGAAAGTCAAATACATTCTACAAAGCTAATTGAATCAAATGAAAGTCAAACACATTCAAACAAAGCTATTTGAAGCAAATGAAAGTCAAATACATTCTACAAAGAAAATTGAAACAAATGAAAGTCAAACACAGTCAAACAAAGTTATTTGACTCAAATGAAAGTCAAATACATTCTACAAAGCTAATTGAATCAAATGAAAGTCAAACACATTCAAACAAAGCTATTTGAATCAAATGAAAGTCAAATACGTTCTACAAAGCTAATTGTATTAAATGAAAGTCAAACGCAATCAAATAAAGCTATTTGAGTCAAATGAAAGTCAAACACATTCAAACAAAGTTGTTTAAATTAAATGAAAGTGAAATGTATTCTACAAAGCTAATTGAATCAAATGAAAGTTGAACGCATTCAAACAATGCTATTTGAATCAAACGAAATTCAAATACATTCAACAAAGCTAATTGAATCAAATGAAAGTCAAACACATTCAAACAAAGCTATTTGAATCAAATGAGAGTCAAATACATTCAAACAAAGCTAATTAAATCAAATAAAAGTTTAAGACATTCTACAAAGCTAATTGAATTAAATTAAAGTCAAACTCATTCAAACAAAGCTAATTGAATCAAATGAAAGTCAAACACATTCAAACAAAGATTTCAAATCAAATGAAAGTCAAATACATTCTACAATGCTAATTGAATCAAATGAAAGTCAAACACATTCAAATAAAGCAATTTGAATCAAATGAAAGTCAAATACATTCTACAAAGCTAATTGAATCAAATGAAAGTCAAACACATTCTAACAAAGCTATTTGAATCAAATGAAAGTCAAACACATTCAAACAAAGCTATTTGAATCAAATGAGAGTCAAATACATTCAAACAAAGCTATTTGAAGCAAATGAAAGTCA
The DNA here is from genome assembly GCF_001683475.1 of Chenopodium quinoa. NCBI lineage: Eukaryota > Viridiplantae > Streptophyta > Magnoliopsida > Caryophyllales > Amaranthaceae > Chenopodium > Chenopodium quinoa. The sequence continues at coordinate 11,370 of NW_018745268.1, forward strand.
AATACATTCTACAAAGAAAATTGAACAAATGAAAGTCAAACACAGTCAAACAAAGTTATTTGACTCAAATGAAAGTCAAATACATTCTACAAAGCTATTCAAACGAAGCCTTTTAAATCTAATGAAATTCAAACACATTCAAACAAAGCTTTTTAATTTAAGTGAAAGTCAAATACATTCAAACAAAGCTATATAAATCAATTGAAAGTGAAATGCATTCTACAAAGCAAATTGAATTAAATGAAAATCAAACACATTCAAACAAAGCTATTAGAATCAAATGACAGTCAAATACATTCTACAAAGTTAATTGAATCAAATGAAAGTCAAACACATTCAAACAAAGCTATTTGAATCAAATGAAAGTCTTACACATTCAAACAAAGCTATTTGAATCAAATGAGAGTCAAATACATTCAAACAAAGCTAATTAAATCAAATAAAAGTCTAATACGTTCTACAAAGCTAATTGTATCAAATGAAAGTCAAACGCAATCAAATAAAGCTATTTGAGTCAAATGAAAGTCAAACACATTCAAACAACGTTGTTTAATTTAAATGAAAGTGAAATGTATTCTACAAAGCTAATTGAATCAAATGAAAGTTAAACGCATTCAAAAAAGCTATTTGAATCAAATGAAAGTCAAATACATTCAACAAAGCTAATTGAATCAAATGAAAGTCAAACACATTCAAACAAAGCTAATTGAATCAGATGAAAGTCAAGCACATTCAAACAAAGCTATTTTAAGCAAATGAAAGTCAAATACATTCAACAAAGCTAATTGAATCAAATGAAAGTCAAACACATTCAAACAAAGCTATTTGAATCAAATGAAAGTCAAATACATTCTACAAAGAAAATTGAAACAAATGAAAGTCAAACACAGTCAAACAAAGTTATTTGACTCAAATGAAAGTCAAATACATTCTACAAAGCTAATTGAATCAAATGAAAGTCAAACACATTCAAACAAAGCTATTTGAATCAAATGAAAGTCAAACACATTCAAACAAAGCTATTTGAATCAAATGAGAGTCAAATACATTCAAACAACGCTAATTAAATCAAATAAAAGTCTAATACATTCTACAACGCTAATTGAATTAAATTAAAGTCAAACTCATTCAAACAAAGCTAATTGAATCAAATGAAAGTCAAACACATTCAAACAAAGATTTCAAATCAAATGAAAGTCAAATACATTCTACAATGCTAATTGAATCAAATGAAAGTCAAACACATTCAAATAAAGCAATTTGAATCAAATGAAAGTCAAATACATTCTACAAAACTAATTGAATCAAATGAAAGTCAAACACATTCTAACAAAGCTATTTGAATCAAATGAAAGTCAAATACATTCTACAAAGCTAATTGAATCAAATGAAAGTCAAACACATTCAAACAAAGCTATTTGAAGCAAATGAAAGTCAAATACATTCTACAAAGAAAATTGAAACAAATGAAAGTCAAACACAGTCAAACAAAGTTATTTGACTCAAATGAAAGTCAAATACATTCTACAAAGCTAATTGAATCAAATGAAAGTCAAACACATTCAAACAAAGCTATTTGAATCAAATGAAAGTCAAATACGTTCTACAAAGCTAATTGTATCAAATGAAAGTCAAACGCAATCAAATAAAGCTATTTGAGTCAAATGAAAGTCAAACACATTCAAACAAAGTTGTTTAAATTAAATGAAAGTGAAATGTATTCTACAAAGCTATTTGAATCAAATGAAAGTTGAACGCATTCTAACAAAGCTATTTGAATCAAATGAAATTCAAATACATTCAACAAAGCTAATTGAATCAAATGAAAGTCAAACACATTCAAACAAAGCTATTTGAGTCAAATGAAAGTCAAACACATTCAAACAAAGCTATTTGAATCAAATGAGAGTCAAATACATTCAAACAAAGCTAATTAAATCAAATAAAAGTTTAAGAAATTCTACAAAGCTAATTGAATTAAATTAAAGTCAAACACATTCAAACAAAGCTAATTGAATCAAATGAAAGTCAAACACATTGAAACAAAGATTTCGAATCTAATGAAAGTCAAATACATTTTACAAAGCTAATTGGATCAAATGAAAGTCAAACACATTCAAATAAAGCTATTTGAATCAAATGAAAGTCAAATACATTCTACAAAGCTAATTGAATCAAATGAAAGTCAAAAACATTCAAACAAAGCTATTTGAATCAAATGAGAGTCAAATAAATTCAAACAAAGCTAATTAAATCAAATAAAAGTAAAATACATTCTACAAAGCTAATTGAATCAAATGAAAGTCAAACACATTCAAACAAAGCCTTTTAAATCAAATGAAAGTCAAACACATTCAAACAAAGCTTTTTAATTTAAATGAATGTCAAAAACATTCAAACAAAGCTATATAAATCAAATGAAAGTGAAATGCATTCTACAAAGCAAATTGAATTAAATGAAATTCACACACACATTCAAACAAAGCTATTAGAATCAAATGACAGTCAAATACATTCTACAAAGCTAATTGAATCAATGAAAGTCAAACACATTCAAACAAAGCTAATTGAATCAAATGAAAGTCAAACACATTCAAACAAAGCTATTTTAATTAAATGAATGTCAAATACATTCTACAAAGTTAATTGAATCAAATGAAAGTCAAACACATTCAAACAAAGCTATTTGAAGAAAATGAAAGTCAAATACATTCTACAAAGCACATTGAAACAAATGAAAGTCAAACACGGTCAAACAAAGGTATTTGACTCAAATGAAAGTCAAATACATTCTACAAAGCTAATTGAATCAAATGAAAGTCAAACACATTCAAACAAAAATAACTGAATCAAATGAAAGTCATGCACATTCAAACAAAGCTATTTGAATCAAATGAAATTCAAATACATTCAACAAAGAAATTGAATCAAATGAAAGTCAAACACATTCAAAAAATCTATTTGAATCAAATGAAAGTCCAACACATTCAAACAAAGCTATTTGAATCAAATGAGAGTCAAATACATTCAAACAAAGCTAATTAAATCAAATAAAAGTCTAATACATTCTACAAAGCTAATTGAATTAAACTAAAGTCAAACACATTCAAACAAAGCTAATTGAATCAAATGAAAGGCAAACACATTCAAACAAAGATTTCGAATCAAATGAAAGTCAAATACATTCTACAAAGCTAATTGAATCAAATGAAAGTCAAACACATTCAAATAAAGCTATTTGAATCAAATGAAAGTCAAATACATTCTACAAAGCTAATTGAATCAAATGAAAGTCAAAAACATTCAAACAAAGCTATTTGAATCAAATGAGAGTCAAATAAATTCAAACAAAGCTAATTAAATCAAATAAAAGTAAATTACATTCTACAAAGCTAATTTAATCAAATGAAAGTCAAACACATTCAAACAAAGCCTTTTAAATCTAATGAAAGTCAAACACATTCAAACAAAGCTTTTTAATTTAAGTGAAAGTCAAACACATTCAAACAAAGCTATATAAATCAAATGAAAGTGAAATGCATTCTACAAAGCAAATGAGAGTCAAATACATTCAAACAAAGCTAATTAAATCAAATAAAAGTCTAACACGTTCTACAAAGCTAATTGTATTAAATGAAAGTCAAACGCAATCAAATAAAACTATTTGAGTCAAATGAAAGTCAAACACATTCAAACAACGTTGTTTAAATTAAATGAAAGTGAAATGTATTCTACAAAGCTAATTGAATCAAATGAAAGTTAAATGCATTCAAACAAAGCTATTTGAATTAAATGAAAGTCAAATACATTCAACAAAGCTAATTGAATCAAATGAAAGTCAAACACATTCAAACAAAGCTAATTGAATCAGATGAAAGTCAAGCACATTCAAACAAAGCTATTTTAAGCAAATGAAAGTCAAATACATTCAACAAAGCTAATTAATCAAATGAAAGTCAAACACATTCAAACAAAGCTATTTGAATCAATTGAAAGTCAAATCATTCTACAAAGCTGAGAATCAAATGAAAGTCAAACACATTCAAACAAAGCTATTTGAATCAAATGAAAGTCAAATACGTTCTACAAAGCTAATTGTATCAAATGAAAGTCTAATGCAATCAAATAAAGCTATTTGAGTCAAATGAAAGTCAAACACATTCAAACAAAGTTGGTTAAATTAAATGAAAGTGAAATGTATTCTACAAAGCTAATTGAATCAAATGAAAGTTAAACGCATTCGAACAAAGCTATTTGAATCAAATGAGAGTCAAATACATTTTACAAAGCTAATTGAATCAAATGAAAGTCAAACACATTTAAACAAAGCTAATTGAATCAAATGTAAGTCAAATACATTCAACAAAGCTAATTGAATCAAACGAAAGTCAAACACATTCAAACAAAGCTAATCGAATCAAATGAAAGTCAAGCACATTCAAACAAAGCTATTTTAACCAAATGAATGTCAAATACATTCTACAAAGCTAATTGAATCAAATGAATGTCAAACACATTCAAACAAAGCTATTTGAATCAAATGAAAGTCAAACACATTCAAACAAAGCTATTTTAATTAAATGAATGTCAAATACATTCTACAAAGCTAATTGAATCAAATGAAAGTCAAACACATTCAAACAAAGCTATTTGAAGAAAATGAAAGTCAAATACATTCTACAAAGCACATTGAAACAAATGAAAGTCAAACACGGTCAAACCAAGGTATTTGACTCAAATGAAAGTCAAATACATTCTACAAAGCTAATTGAATCAAATGAAAGTCAAAACATTCAAACAAAAATAATTGAATCAAATGAAAGTCAAATCAAACAAAGGTATTTGACTCAAATGAAAGTCAAATACATTCTACAAAGCTAATTGAATCAAATGAAAGTCAAACACATTCAAACAAAGCTATTTGAATCAAATGAAAGTCAAACACATTCAAACAAAGCTATTTGAATCAAATGAGAGTCAAATACATTCAAACAAAGCTAATTAAATCAAATAAAAGTCTAATACATTTACAAAGCTAATTGAATTAAATTAAAGTCAAACACATTCAAACAAAGCTAATTGAATCAAATGAAAGTCAAACACATTCAAACAAAGATTTCGAATCAAATGAAAGTCAAATACATTACAAAGCTAATTGAATCAAATGAAAGTCAAACACATTCAAATAAAGCTATTTGAATCAAATGAAAGTCAAATACATTCTACAAAGCTAATTGAATCAAATGAAAGTAAAAAACATTCAAACAAAGCTATTTGAATCAAATGAGAGTCAAATAAATTCAAACAAAGCTAATTAAATCAAATAAAAGTAATACATTCTACAAAGCTAATTCAATCAAATGAAAGTCAAACACATTCAAACAAAGCCTTTTAAATCTAATGAAAGTCAAACACATTCAAACAAAGCTTTTTAATTTAAGTGAAAGTCAAACACATTCAAAAAGCTATATAAATCAAATGAAAGTGAAATGCATTCTACAAAGCAAATTGAATTAAATGAAAATCAAACACATTCAAACAAAGCTATTTGAATCAAATGACAGTCAAATACATTCTACAAAGCTAATTGAATCAACTGAAAGTCAAATACATTCAAACAAAGCAAATTGAATCACAAACACAAACAAAAACAAAGCTATTTGAAGAAAATGAAAGTCAAATACATTCTACAAAGCACATTGAAACAAATGAAAGTCAAACACGGTCAAACAAGGATTTGACTCAAATGAAAGTCAAATACATTCAAAGCTAATTGAATCAAATGAAAGTCAAACACATTCAAACAAAAATAATTGAATCAAATGAAAGTCAAACACATCAAACAAAGCTATTTGACTCAAATGAAAGTCAAATACATTCTACAAAGCTAATTGAATCAAATGAAAGTCAAACACATTCAAACAAAGCTATTTGAATCAAATGAAAGTCAAACACATTCAAACAAAGCTATTTGAATCAAATGAGAGTCAAATACATTCAAACAAAGCTAATTAAATCAAATAAAAGTCTAATACATTAACAAAGCTAATTGAATTAAATTAAAGTCAAACATTCAACAAAGCTAATTGAATCAAATGAAAGTCAAACACATTCAAACAAAGATTTCGAATCAAATGAAAGTCAAATACATTCTACAAAGCTAATTGAATCAAATGAAAGTCAAACACATTCAAAAAGCTATTTGAATCAAATGAAAGTCAAATACATTCTACAAAGCTAATTGAATCAAATGAAAGTAAAAAACATTCAAACAAAGCTATTTGAATCAAATGAGAGTCAAATAAATTCAAACAAAGCTAATTAAATCAAATAAAAGTAAAATACATTCTACAAAGCTAATTCAATCAAATGAAAGTCAAACACATTCAAACAAAGCCTTTTAAATCTAATGAAAGTCAAACACATTCAAACAAAGCTTTTTAATTTAAGTGAAAGTCAAACACATTCAACAAAGCTAATAAATCAAATGAAAGTGAAATGCATTCTACAAAGCAAATTGAATTAAATGAAAATCAAACACATTCAAACAAAGCTATTTGAATCAAATGACAGTCAAATACATTGCTAATTGAATCAATGAAAGTCAAATACATTCAACAAAGCAAATTGAATCAAATGAAAGTCAAACGCATTCAAACAAAGCTATTTGAATCAACTGAAAGTCAAACACATTCAAACAAAGCTATTTGAATCAAATGAGAGTCAAATACATTCAAAAAAGCTAATTAAATCAAATAAAGTCTAATACGTTCTACAAAGCTAATTGTATCAAATGAAAGTCAAACGCAATCAAATAAAGCTATTTGAGTCAAATGAAAGTCAAACACATTCAAACAACGTTGTTTAAATTAAATGAAAGTGAAATGTATTCTACAAAGCTAATTGAATCAAATGAAAGTTAAATGCTTTCAAACAAAGCTATTTGAATCAAATGAAAGTCAAATACATTTAACAAAGCTAATTGAATCAAATGAAAGTCAAACACATTCAAACAAAGCTATTTGAATCAAATGAAAGTCTAACACATTCAAACAAAGGTATTTGAATCAAATGAGAGTCAAATACATTCAAACAAAGCTAATTAAATCAAAAAGTCTAATACGTTCTACAAAGCTAATTGTATCAAACGAAAGTCAAACGCAATCAATAAAGCTATTTGAGTCAAATGAAAGTCAAACACATTCAAACAACGTTGTTTAAATTAAATGAAAGTGAAATGTATTCTACAAAGCTAATTGAATCAAATGAAAGTTAAATGCATTCAAACAAAGCTATTTGAATCAAGAAAGTCAAATACATTCAACAAAGCTAATTGAATCAAATGAAAGTCAAACACATTCAAACAAAGCTAATTGAATCAGATGAAAGTCAAGCACATTCAAACAAAGCTATTTTAAGCAAATGAAAGTCAAATACATTCAACAAAGCTAATTAAATCAAATGAAAGTCAAACACATTCAAACAAAGCTATTTGAATCAAATGAAAGTCAAATACATTCTACAAAGCACATTGAAACAAATGAAAATCAAACACGGTCAAACAAAGGTATTTGACTCAAATGAAAGTCAAATACATTCTACAAAGCTAATTGAATCAAATGAAAGTCAAACACATTCAAACAAAAATAATTGAATCAAATGAAAGTCAAGCACATTCAAACAAAGCTATTTGAATCAAATGAAATTCAAATACATTCAACAAAGCAAATTGAATCAAATGAAAGTCTAATACATTCTACAAAGCTAATTGAATTGTCAAACACATTCAAACAAAGCTAATTGAATCAAATGAAAGTCAAACACATTCAAACAAAGATTTCGAATCAAATGAAAGTCAAATACATTCTACAAAGCTAATTGAATCAAATGAAAGTCAAACACATTCAAATAAAGCTATTTGAATCAAATGAAAGTCAAATACATTCTACAAAGCTAATTGAATCAAATGAAAGTCAAAACATTCAAACAAAGCTATTTGAATCAAATGAGAGTCAAATAAATTCAAACAAAGCTAATTAAATCAAATAAAAGTAAAATACATTCTACAAAGCTAATTGAATCAAATGAAAGTCAACACATTCAAACAAAGCCTTTTAAATCTAATGAAAGTCAAACACATTCAAACAAAGCTTTTTAATTTAAGTGAAAGTCAAACACATTCAAACAAAGCTATATAAATCAAATGAAAGTGAAATGCATTCTACAAAGCAAATTGAATTAAATGAAAATCAAACACATTCAAACAAAGCTATTTGAATCAAATGAGAGTCAAATACATTCAAACAAAGCTAATTAAATCAAATAAAAGTCTAATACGTTCTAAAAACTAATTGTATCAAATGAAAGTCAAACGCAATCAAATAAAGCTATTTGAGTCAAATGAAAGTCAAACACATTCAAACAACGTTGTTTAAATTAAATGAAAGTGAAATGTATTCTACAAAGCTAATTGAATCAAATGAAAGTTAAATGCATTCAAACAAAGCTATTTGAATTAAATGAAAGTCAAATACATTCAACAAAGCTAATTGAATCAAATGAAAGTCAAACACATTCAAACAAAGCTAATTGAATCAGATGAAAGTCAAGCACATTCAAACAAAGCTATTTTAAGCAAATGAAAGTCAAATACATTCAACAAAGCTAATTAAATCAAATGAAAGTCAAACACATTCAAAAAAGCTATTTGAATCAATTGAAAGTCAAATACATTCTACAAAGCTGATGGAATCAAATGAAAGTCAAACACATTCAAACAAAGCTATTTGAATCAAATGAAAGTCAAATACGTTCTACAAAGCTAATGTATCAAATGAAAGTCTAACGCAATCAAATAAAGCTATTTGAGTCAAATGAAAGTCAAACACATTCAAAACAAAGTTGGTTAAATTAAATGAAAGTGAAATGTATTCTACAAAGCTAATTGAATCAAATGAAAGTTAAACGCATTCGAACAAAGCTATTTGAATCAAATGTCAAATACATTTTACAAAGCTAATTGAATCAAATGAAAGTCAAACACTTTAAACAAAGCTAATTGAATCAAATGTAAGTCAAATACATTCAACAAAGCTATTGAATCAAATGAAAGTCAAACACATTCAACAAAGCTAATCGAATCAAATGAAAGTCAAGCACATTCAAACAAAGCTATTTTAACCAATGAATGTCAAATACATTCTACAAAGCTAATTGAATCAAATGAATGTCAAACACATTCAAACAAAGCTATTTGAATCAAATGAAAGTCAAACACATTCAAACAAAGCTATTTTAATTAAATGAATGTCAAACATTCTACAAAGCTAATTGAATCAAATGAAAGTCAAACACATTCAAACAAAGCTATTTGAAGAAATGAAAGTCAAATACATTCTACAAAGCACATTGAAACAAATGAAAGTCAAACACGGTCAAACAAAGGTATTTGACTCAAATGAAAGTCAAATACATTCTACAAAGCTAATTGAATCAAATGAAAGTCAAACACATTCAAACAAAGCTATTTGAATCAAATTAAAGTCAAACACATTCAAACAAAGCTATTTGAATCAAATGAGAGTCAAATACATTTAAACAAAGCTAATTAAATCAAATAAAAGTCTAATACATTATACAAAGCTAATTGAATTAAATTAAAGTCAAAACATTCAAACAAAGCTAATTGAATCAAATGAAAGTCAAACACATTCAAACAAAGATTTCGAATCAAATGAAAGTCAAATACATTCTACAAAGCTAATTGAATTAAATGAAAGTCAAACACATTCAAAAAAGCTATTTGAATCAAATGAAAGTCAAATACATTCTACAAAGCTAATTGAATCAAATGAAAGTCAAAACATTCAAACAAAGCTATTTGAAAAAATGAGAGTCAAATAAATTCAAACAAAGCTAATTAAATCAAATAAAAGTAAAATACATTCTACAAAGCTAATTGAATCAAATGAAAGTCAAACACATTCAAACAAGCCTTTTAAATCAATGAAAGTCAAACACATTCAAACAAAGCTTCAAACATTCAAACAAAGCTATATAAATCAAATGAAAGTGAATGCATTCTACAAAAGCAAATTGAATTAAATGAAAATCAAACACATTCAAACAAAGCTATTTGAATCAAATGAAATTCAAATACATTCAACAAAGCAAATTGAATCAAATGAAAGTCAAACGCATTCAAACAAAGCTATTTGAATCAACTGAAAGTCAAACACATTCAAACAAAGCTATTTGAATCAAATGAGAGTCAAATACATTCAAACAAAGCTAATTAAATCAAATTAAAGTCTAATACGTTCTACAAAGCTAATTGTATCAAATGAAAGTCAAACGCAATCAAATAAAGCTATTTGAGTCAAATGAAAGTCAAACACATTCAAACAACGTTGTTTAAATTAAATGAAAGTGAAATGTATTCTACAAAGCTAATTGAATCAAATGAAAGTTAAATGCATTCAAACAAAGCTATTTGAATCAAATGAAAGTCAAATACATTCAACAAAGCTAATTGAATCAAATGAAAGTCAAACACATTCAAACAAAGCTATTTGAATCAAATGAAAG